>NC_090806.1:23757024-23872452 GCF_036512215.1 Solanum lycopersicum
AACTAAAAATTAGGTTGACTTAAGCTCATGTTTTGAATCTACTGGAGGGTTCACACAATTAGCTGATCTATTTTAATGCATTTAGAGTCGACTTAGGTTGTGTGTTGATGCAATGAGGTAAAGTTATAGCTTATGCTTCTAGACAACTTAAGGTGCATCAGAAGAATTATTCGACTCATGACCTCAGGTTTGCAGCCGTAGTATTTGTCCTAAAGATTTAGAGACATTACTTGTATGGTGTTCACATATTATAAGAGCCTTCAGTATGTGTTCACCTAGAAAGAGTTGAATCTTCACCAAAAGAACATAGCTTGAATTCCTCAAGTACTACGTTATGATTGGCTTTACCATTCTTGTAAGGCCAATGTAGTAAATGATACTCTTAGCATATATTGAGGAAAAAAAAGGAAAGAACTAGCAAAAGATGTTCACTAGCTTTCTCGCTTAGGAGTTTGACTTATGAGCATATTAGATGGTGGTGTAACAATCAAAAATGGGTCATAATCTTCACATGTAGTAGAGGTTAAGGATTAACAAGACATTAATCCGATATTGCTTCAATTGAAGGATGCAGTTCATCTAATGAAAGTTAAGCTTTTCTCCCAGGGGAGATGATGTGCTTCACAATTAAGGATATTTATGTGTTCCTAAGTTAGGTGAGTGAGACAACATATTCTTACATAAGCCTATAACTCTAAGTATTCAGTTCATCCAGGTTCCACTAAGACATACAATGACTTTCGAGAAGTCTTTTGGTGGAATGGAATGAAAAGGGATATAAACAGATTTTATGGCTAAGTGACCTAATTATTAGAAGGTGAAGCTAGAACATTAGAAATCAATAGGTATGACTCAATATATTAACATTGTACATGGAAGTCAAAAGTGATAAACACGAACTTCATGGCATGTTTACCTCGTACTCACAAACATCATGACTTCATTTGGGTGATAGTAGAATAAAGTTACTAACTCCACTAACTTTTTGGCTATTAAGACTATAGATTCAGCGGGGGACTACGCCAAGCTTTGCATTTATGAGATAGTCAGAGTTCATTGTGTTCCTTTATCTATTATATCACATAGAGGTCCTTAGTTTACCTATCATTTCTCTCAGTCATTTCATAAAGGCCTTGGTACTCAGCTTAACTTCAGCTCAACATTTCATCCACATGTGGATGGTCAGGTAGAGCGTACCATCCGAACCTAAGAGGACATGTTGATATCTTGTGTGTTAGACTTCGAGGGTAGTTAGGATGATCACTTTTCTCGTATAAAGTTAACCTACAATAATATCTACCATTCTAGTATTCAGATAAGCGCTTCTAAGGTATGGCGTAGGTGCAGATCTCTAGTTGGTTGGTTTAAAGTAGGTGAAGAAACCTTGATAGATTCTGATTTGGTTCATGATGCTATGGAAAAAGTTAAACTCATTGAAGATAGACTTACGACAATATAGAGTCATCAAAAGTCCTATGTAGTTGTAAGGATAATGAACATAGACTTCCAAATTAATGATAGTGTTAACTTGAAAGTTTGACCTATGAAAGAGGTGATGATATTTGGAAAGAAGGGGAAGCTCTTCCTTAGAAATATATGCCTTTAAAGGATCTTGAAAAGAGTAGGAAAAGTGCCTTATGAGTTAGAGTTGTCAGTAGAACTAACTTCAGTGCATCTGTTCTTTCACATTTCGTTGTTGAAGAAGTTTGTGGGTGATCCAATATCCATAGTACCATTGGAAAGTGTGTCTGTGAATGATAGTTTCACTTATTAAGAGGTACTAGTTGAAATTCTTGATAGTTAGGTTCGAATGTTGAGAAACAAAGAGGTCGCTTCAAAATGTTTTGTGGAGGAGTCGGTCTGTAAAGAGAGATACTTGGGAAGTAAAAGCATCCATGAAGGTCAAGTATCCTCATCTTTTTCCTTCCAATTCCATTCTAGTTTGAGGTGATAGCTTCTCTAGTGTATTAGTTACTCTGGCATAAATTCAGTCTTAGTATTATGTTCCTTCAACTATACTTGAATTCTCGATGTATTTGCATGTTTTGGAACCTAGTTCAACAAAATATCAGTTTCCAGTTTAGTGGTAAGGTTTACAACCCGTTCCCTTCATATTTAGCTAGTTTATACTTCATTCAAGGATGAACGTTCCCGAGGGGGAGATATCGTAACGCCTCATAACTTATTAGACCAGAACACCACAGTGATGGGTGAACCACGACACGTATCACAAACTGTGAATGGAACCCAGATCGTTGACATATCTGTGGTTCACACTCAATCTAGGAATGGTTGACAATGGGACCCTTCACGGTCCATAGACCACCACACGACCGTCATACCCTGACTTAAGACCATGGATCCCTTCAAGAGATGTGGTCTTGATGATGAGATATGGAAATTACCCTTAGGACCAGTAGCTACTGCCAGCAGACCATGACCGAATCGACAAGTTGTTGTCTCAGTGATGATATGTGTCACAGTGGCCTTGGTTTGCCTTGACAAATTTTAAGTCAGAAGTCGTTTGGTCTTTTCCCCTACGCGTTGGACACGTAAATTATGTTGTTTAACCCTAAACAACATAGTTTTGGTTAGTTTGAGCATAGTAACCTAGTCAAAACTTACCCTAATCGATCATTCGCCAAAATCTCAAACTTAGAACAAAATAAGAAGAAATGGGCGCCAGTTTTCCTTAGAGAAATAACCTAGTTTCTTTCAAAGTTTTTGTCTAAAAATAAAGAGTTCTTCGTGGATGTCATCACCAGGTATGTGGGATTTCGCTAGTGGGTTTCTTTCACCTATTAGGTCTCTAAAATTCAGCAGATTCTTTATTACCTTCATATTTTCTTTACCTAGGGTTTCTAGGACTTAAAATAATTGCTATGATTTAGTTGTTGTAACTTTCTTAATCAGATTATCATGTCTTAGTAAGTTTTTTGCGCAGATTTTCGCATGAAACTCAAAATCCTAGTTGTGTAGTTCTTTTACTTCATGAATTACCTAGCTAGGACTGATAATACAAGCCTCAATCTATAAATGTTTCATTATCAGGATCTAATGTTGCCTTTTTAGTTATTATGTTGGAAACGTTCGGGTATGACTCTCCAAGGGCCCCGAAGAAGCCCTCAAGGAGTACCCAAAGGTTTTCGAGACACTGCCTTGGCAGTATCAAATGATAGAGCCAAAGGATGCCTCATCAGTCCAAAAATGCCTCGTCGATGGGGAGGCATCAATGGACACTTAGCTTGGTGAAGGATTAAGGCTGTTGTCAAGCGTTAGACCCAAACGACGGCCTGCATTATGGTCCGTTGATGGACCTACTGGGCGTCGTTTGGGCCCGTTGATGCAGGCTGCAACAACTACCATGCACATTTTTTTGATTAAGGGGTGAATGGGAAATTCACCCCACGTGCTAACCTGATCCTAGTTGGTTTATTTAGTTATTTTTGGGTGTATTTAAGTGATAAAAAACGTGACAACCCTACTCCCAATTAAATTCAAGAAAATAGACTTCCCTCCCAAACCAAACTCTCTCTAGAACCTCCATTGAAGGTGAATCTCAAGAACTTGGAGCTTGGATTTCCGTGGGTTCTTCATCAAGTTTTAGAGGTTTTATTATACATTAAGTTATGGTGATCCTTCATCTCTAGTTAATCTTCCATATAGAGAGTTTCTTTAAATGTTTTCAAAGAAGTTCATGATCAAATCTCTTATTCTTCAATCTAGCCATGGGTTCTTCCTCAAAACGTTTTGAATGGCTTATTCATGATGAATTGAGGATAATTTAATGAGCTTAACGTGGATTTCAATCCAATTGCATGATGAACCCATGCTTCCTTCCAACTCTCATTTTAAGCTATGTATTGGCTAGTATGATCTTGATGTTAGGAGGATTGTAATGTGATTCAAGTATTTTAAATTGATTGTTATCTACTTTCTATCATGTATATTGATTATGATATATAAAGGATCCGATGTGTATAAAGGCTTGTAGATTTGGTTGTATTGATTCTTGTTCTCCTATCTTCTATAAATTGCTAATGTAGTTTAATGTATCTCGACTCTATGGTAATTGAATTATGATTTCGTATGGGGTTAATTGTACTTTAGCTACTGACTATAATGTGTTATGATGATGAATTATGTGTAGTTTTCCCAATATGCATAGATACTTGAAGAACATGATCCCTATTTCTTATAAATTGGTATTTACTGTAATATAGACTCTATATGACATGAATGTATGATTTTGTCTATGAAGAGATACTTGTAGCTACTGCCCTATATGGAATTTTGATGAATTAAGGAGGTTGATCATTGATGATCCATGTAAGGAAGAATTGGTAAGAGCTCAACTTCCCTCCACATTCTATAAATCGATGATGTAGTGTACTTGATATGATCTTGATCTTCTTATAATTAATGCATGATTTTGATTATGTTAGTATACCTTTAGCTAATTGTTCAATGATGACCGAAGGTTGAAAAAGTGGTAAGATTGCCTACTTCTTCTTCTTTTCTTATAGTATTGATAGTTAATGAAGCCTTGTATGACATTGTGTGGTATGGTCCACTTATGGTGGCAATGTTTACTTTATTGCCAATATATATGTATGTGTGTATATATATATATATATGATTCAATAATGGCTTAGAAGGTAATTATACCATGAATGTGTGTTGGTGATGATCACCCTATGTGAAGCTTATGCCTAGTTTCCATTCTAGTTGTGATCTAGGTTGTATTGCTAATGTTACAAGTATATGTATGGCCGTGTTGGGGTTTGATTAGGTACTGCCTTAAATGAGTACAAATGGTTAATGATCCCTTACCTATGTACCCCTATGTGAAAGTATGAATAGATAAGGTTAGGAGTCTTATGTGTAATATGAAGTTAGCTTGTACTCCTGTGCTAAATAATGTCATGTGGTCAATGTTTGAATGCGCATTGTGGTCCTAAGAGGGCGGGTTCCCCAATGTGTTGTTGATAGTCATTATGTGATCATGTTGACCATTGTGCACACACTCGCACTTCATGCATGCTTATAAGTAGTATAGGTTCATAGTGTCTAATGAAAGGTATTCTCATATGGAATTGTGTCTACTACTATACATGTAAAGTATATGTATCTATGAAATATGTGATGTATTATTCACTAGGATGACTTCATAGGTGTACTAGTATGAGCAAGGGTATGGGACCTTCTGTATGCATTGCACATGTGTGCCTTGATAGGATAATTCCCAGGTTTGGTTATCTATGTTTATGAATATGAATGTATGGTTAAGTGATGAACATGTCTTATATGCATGAATAAAGTAAAGTATGAATATGTGTAACCTTAGTGTGTTATGTGAAAGGTTTGCTCACATGTATATAAACACACACTCATGTATGATAATCTAGTCAATGGAGGGGCGTTGAAAGGTGTGCTCAAGTGTACCCTAAACTATATAGGTGCTTACATATTCTATGTCCATGTGAAAGGGTTTCTCACATGTTTTAGGTTGACACACTTTCATCTATGACCTATGAGATAAGCACATGAGGAGTCAATCTCCTAGAGCCTAATTTTATAATTAGTGTTTATAAAGGCTTTTTAATGAAAGGGAACTTAGCTTAGTACCGAAAGAACGTGAAGTTGAGGGGTGTCCCTTCCTATTGGAGGAAGGTAGGTCACCATAGTCTTCTCGAGGTTGTTAGACTCAAAGCCCAAGGGCATAGAGTGATGTTTCCATAGTGTATAAATACAATGCCCCATTTGGCATAAAGAGGGTTTCCACATATACCTCAAAGTTCCATAACTACACTTGCCCCATAGGATCTAGCAAGTGAATTCACTTAGTATGCTAGCATGTGGTAATGTTCTACCTTGGCTAGGTAAAAACACCTTCCCTTGGTGTAAGCTATACAAAACCAAATTCCATGTAGCACCCATGGTCTTAGTGTTGGTTAAGGAAATAGTTTCTCTAAAGTAAAGCGGACAATGAAAGTAAAGTAAGGACCCTGACTAGGATAACCTCAGGGTAGTTGCTTAGTGTAGGTGGGGGTATGGGACTTCACCTATGCATTGCACAAGTGGATCTTGAGGGAAGTCTTAGGGAGGTGTTTTAATGCATGCGACTATGTTTATGTTCCTTATGTATGACTTTGTAGTATTTGTCTACTTGTATGTGTATGGAATGAGTCCTAATGGATCTATGTGATGAAGGTCTTGCCTAGTTTGGAGGAATTTGTCTTCACTTGCTATGTTGATGTATGAATTGGATGTTAAGGCTTGTGGTCTCATGAAAGGTTTACTAAGTATGTGTGAGGTCATGGGGCTTCACATGTATATTGCACTAGTAGACTTAGATTGGGATTGTGAATAAGGTCTTATAATGCATTGATGTAAAGTGAAGTTAGTGTATGTGCAAGTTGATGTAACTTACTTTAAATTCATTAGTCTTAACTAAAATGTACCTATAATGTATTATACTTCTATGATGGTATGTGTTGGCTTGTGTAGGTTGTATTTATGGTTTCCTCGTGGCCTTAACATGATGCATTGCACCAAGTATCACTAGAGGGTTACTTGGGAGGCTAATAGGTTGAAGGAAAGAAGTTCACTGTTAAGAGAAAATGCTCATTGTAAAGCGTAGGGAGCTTACTGTAAAATGATTCAAGAATGTCTTAAATGTATTGTATGATTTTAAATTATGTTTGACCATGAAATATGCTATATGAAGTATGTAAATAGTATATGCTTATTTTATAAAGGTTTATGAACATTTTCTCAAAAAGGCATGAAAAATGATTTCAAGTAAAATGTCCCTTTTCAATGCATGTTTTTGCTTGGTCGCCATACTTAGTGCATTCTTGTACTAACTCCATTCTACTCTACTTTTTACACAAAGTGTAGGTTATGGATGCTTAAAGGATATCTCTATGATTGAGGAGCTTGTTACGTGTTTCCCGAGTTCAAGTAAAAGGAATCCTGAAGATTCAAGGATGTCCTATGTCAAGTTATGTTTTAAGGCTTGTTATTATATACTTGTGATTATGTTGTAAGGGCCGCGTCACTAAGGTACTCTTATGATGTTGAGTCTAGGATGGCAAGAAGAGACTAGAGTCTAAATATGTACTTATGATATTTTATATATATGAAGTGATGTTTCTAGCATATGATGTTCTACGAAAGTTTCAAATTTTCCGCTAATTTACCTACGACAATGCGATGAATGATAACTATGGGCTTGTATAAGACTTCCGAGATGTCAACTACACAATGTTAATTCTACGAGGTGCTCCCCCGATGTAACAATGAGCATCATATTTAGTGATCACACAAGAAAATGCCATTATACCAACATTTAGCTAACGTGATTTTATGTCGGTTATTAGTAGCTCCCACAACATGTTCAATAATGGAAATCAATGGAGTGATTTTCCCAAAATTCCTCTATTCTTTCCCTTATCCTTATGGATTGTGTCTATGGGAGTCAATTTATTCCTCTGCGTAGTGATCACACATCTTTTCGTTCTAATTGATATAGATAGTTTTATTTTAATGAAATGAAGTATATAATTGTTTTATATAAAAAAAACATAAAAGAATCAGAGCAGCGTCATGCTGTAGAAATAATTCTATTATTTTTATAAATGCAAAAGTAGATTAAGCAAAATTTAAAACGCAAAGGATATGAAGAAGTATAATTCAATAAAACGCAAAATTTAAAGCACAATCATATTACCAAGTAAGTATGCTTGCTTCAACATTGCAAAAGATGTTGCTAGATTTTGAGATGTATCATATAAATGGTAAATGATGAGAGAAAACCGTAGAAGTTGTAACTTTTTTTAATAAATAAATTGTTTGACATCAAAAAACATAATCAAAATTTATTTTACCGTAGAAGTTCTAACTTTTCTTTAAAAAAAAATTGTTTGACATCAAAAAGTATAATCAAACCTCATTTTACCTTAGAAGTTGTAATTGTTTTTTTAAAGAAACTATTTGACATAAAAAGTATGATCAATATTATGTTTTAGTTTTAAAAGAAATATTTATTAATGTCTAATCATAAAAATATTATTTGGTGGGTGTTATTTATATTACTAATCATTATTATTGTATTTAAAATATTTAATATATTTTTATTATTCAAATATTTTTGATCGACTTTAATTATTATTTTAATTGATTGATGAAATTTTTTAAGTTTCTTATAAACTTAGTGATTGAATTCGGTGTAATCGAGTATAATTATACTTTTTATCTTGTTTGGTTGATCATGTAATTACCTGTTCAACAGGAAATTCGGTGTAACTGACAGAGTATAATTACATTCTCCAATTTACATGGGAGGTTGTGAATTGCTGGTAATTATATGATATAATTACAAACTAATTACCTTTTAATTTATTCGTTCTATTTATATTTTTAGGATTTTTTCGTTTTAATGTATTTTTTTATTTTTATTATTGTAATACTTTTAAAAAATTAATTTTTATTAGTTATATTTCATCACCTTCTTATTCCCAACCTTTACTTCATGTGATTCCATACAATTTTTTGTATAATATAAAAAAAGAATTATTAATATACTTCTGTTAGTACTATATTTTTAAATGAAAGTAGAATTCGTTGTTAAATAAAGTTATGAACTTAAATTTTCCTTTTCTTTTAATAATATTTCTGTATGTTATGTTGAAATTTAACATACGAGTATTATGTTAAATTTTTTATTTTGATTCTAAAACTTATGTTATATTTCCATTTTTATTTATTTTAGGAGTATTGACTCGATGTTGTATATTGCAAGCTATTTTTTTAAAGTTAAAATTGATAGATTATATTTTTGTATAGTGTTTTGAAATTTAATGAAATTATAATTATAATATTATATTTTTATCAAACACGCATTTCATGATGTTCATATAATTTTCACACTTTCAATTTTTATGACTTATTTAATTAAAATATACTATAGTATAAAAAATAAATCATTTTTTATAATCTTAGTTAAGAACTTTTTTTATTAATTACCATATTTTCAAAAGATAGTAAATATCTTAAATATTAAATTTAATATCATTGAAGACCCTTTGTTGTCTAACATAAATTTTAATCCAAATAATTAATAATCTTAGTTAAGAACTTTTTTTTATTAATTACCATATTTTCAAAAGATAGTAAATATCTTAAATATTAAATTTAATATCATTGAAGACCCTTTGTTGTCTAATATAAATTTTAATCCAAATAATTAATTTGTATTTTTAAAATTCAATATAACCTTATTATTACCTTTGTGCAACCAAATAATACACTTGTAATTACACTGTTACAAACAAATAGGTTAGCGTAATTACTAGGCATATAACCTTATGATTACACTTGTGCAACCAAACAATACACTTGTAATTAAACTATTTCAAGCAATTAGGTCAGGGAATTACTAGGGTGATAATTACCACCCTGGCAATTAAACTAATTCAAATTACCAAGTAGCTTTCCAAACAAACCCTTAGTACTTTCAAAGACTCCTTATTTTACGTCACGTAAATTTTAAGTGGAATTACATTTCGTTAGATCTTAAGCTATTTTATTTTAAATACAAATTTAAGTAATTTTTAACTTTTTAAGTGTTTCAAACCATTTTTTTTATTTTTCATGTTGCTCTTTTTGCAAAATGCAAATTTAGAAAGTTCTATAAATTTAAATTGTAAAACTGAAAAACTGCGTATACTTATGGTGCTCGAAATTTGTTTAGAACCCTGCGCAATTAAATGAGATATACAAACCAATCAAATAAGACATCCCCGACTAAATGGAGCAGTCAAAACTTTCAATTGATGTCCTACACCCAAACTCTGTTTTACGCCAAATTCCACAAGGGGCTCAAAATTAACATGAAAGTCTTGAGATCTGCACGAATGTTTGTCCTATACCAAACTTTACATTCTAGAGCTAACTGCGCATACAAAATTTTCATCCGGGCATGTTTACAAATAATTCTCACAAAGATCAAACTTAGGCCAAAACATTAAAGCTAAAATGCCTAATGTCTCAAACTTGCAACAAATAGCCTCCGGATCTGAGCCGACTATGCTACTAGCCTAAAATGACCCTTCCAGAGATGATGAAACCGTCAAAATTATATTCCAAGACTACTTTCAAACTTTTAATCTAAATCAATTGTTCAATATTCAAAAGCACCAAAATTCACATAAAATACTAATCAATGATCAAGTGACCGAACTATTAGTTTCAACAAGTAAATGACTTGGGGTATCTATAAGAGTACTCTGAACTATTAATGCAAGGTCTAAACACATAAATGACCCGAAGGGTCATTACATGTAATGATTCACCTTGTCTTAATCCTTAATGTAGGTACTTTTGCTTTATCCATGTTTCGTATCTGCTTGCATTTGGTAGGAAACTATTGGCACATATGATAGTTAACTTCTCTGTCATGACTGAATACAAGATTGATTACATTGTTTGCTAATTAGTTTGTCTCTCGGTGTGGTTGACTTGTATTTTTACATATGTCACCTATGTCATCATATTTTTTATTTCCTCTATCCTAATTGGTATTCCCAAGGTATCCTTGTCATGACCCAAGGAAACACCCTAGATGTAACATGGTGTATACGACCTCGAGAGACCTCATACAAGCCACTTAGATTTTAAAACATCAGATAATCGAAAATAGTGCACAAACCTAAAACATTTTCAATAATATAAAAGTTTTATAAAACGAAGTGGAAGTCTTTTACACTTATCTCAAATAATCTAATACTTGAATTGTCTTAGTACAAACCCATACAATATTTCTACATATAATATGAAAGACATAAAGGAAAGGTGATCAAATCCTCGATGCTCTGAGGGATCACAAAATCTTCACTTATTGCTCTACTATGACCTGACCACGGGATGGAAGTTAATATCGTCGTACCCTACATTTGATAAGAATGTAGGAGAGTATGCGTTAGTGCAAAAATGTACTAAATATGATGGCTAGCATAAATGATCAACATACGCATAACATTGACATTGGTCAACATAAGACACATACCATAATCCTAAGAGATAACAACATAAGTCAAAAGCATATTCAATGCACATAAATAATCATATTATAAGAGGTACACATCTCAAATAACCTCAAACTTATTCTTACTCAAGACTTGGGTAATCCACTTTTTAGTCGTACATATCAGTTAAGGCAACTCAAGCAACAATCTAAGCTATTCTAACATCATTAAAAGTAATCTTATTTGAAAACATACTTACAATACTTTCTTGAAGTAATTTTGTTTCATCATAAATATGCTACTTTGATTTAGGGATTCATACCTAATATTCATAATATTCAAGGAAAAGTATCTCTTTACTAGTCCAAGGCATATCATTACACATTAATGGTTCCAATTCACCAATAAATGCTACCAATGAAACACCTCATTGTGATATATACTAAGCTATCATTGAAATCATCCTCTCATGCAAATCAATGCTACTCAAAGGGTACTATTGCTTAATTCAAGCTAACAATGAAATGGTTTGGCCTTATCAAGTCACAAGCTAACCATTGGAAGGGTACTATTGGTCAATCCAAGACTATCCAAGAAATCTACTATATCAAGCTACCATGCGTGGTCGTATCTTACCAAGTAAAGCTTCACGGACATGGGGATTCACCTCCACATCATTTCATAAGAGTCATGGGTACTTTCTTCCATGTCATTCATCATAGTAAGAACGTGGGAAGTTACCTATTCTATAATTTCAAGGAGTATGGGAAATCGTCTCACATCATTAACATATGGAGGCGAAGGGTAGTCGCCTCTAACCTCATTATTCATTTAGCGTTGTAGTCTAGATTAATTTTATGTCAGAAAAGCTTTCAACCTAAAATTATTCTATATGTGTAAACCTGTCAGATTATTCGTTTAGATATACATAGACTAGATCATGTGGGTAAATACTTCCACAAAAATTCTACCTACTAATCAACAATTATCATATGAGATTCACTTTCAAAGCCTTAACATTCATAGTTCATCATATTAGATGTACTCTCAAAGATCTATCAATAAACATTCCTAATTACAAACCTTACTCTCAAATCAATACTTCTCTTAATCATCACATATGCCTAGGTCTCAAGAAATTCTAATTACATGCATCATTATTAAGTAATACTAGTCATATATCATCATATAGGATCAACATCAAGCATTACCAATCATGATTCATCATGTATACTTTTGTCACAACCTAGGGTTCCCCTAGATGTAACAGGCACATGGAACCCCAAAAGGTTCAATGTAAGCCCCTTAGCATATCATAACATTAAGTGATAGAACAATAAAGAGTAAAACACATTTAAAGACTTGAAAGGTTTTATATGAAAGAAAGTGGAAGTCTAGCTTTTCTCAATATAGACATACAATACTTGAATGGAATAGGTCCTAGCCCATACAACATGTCCAATAAAGGGAAATTACTTATAAGAAATTACAACATGGGAAAAAGTCTTCCTCAAACCTTGAGGACTCACCAACAACATCGAAAGATACTCAAGTTCAATGTCTAGCCACTAGAATGATCACCTCAAGAACTGGACCCGACACTTGGGAAAAATGTAGAAAAGCATGTGTTAGTACAAAAAAATGCTCTATGTATGATATACATGCTTAATAACATTGAAATCATGCTAAAAAGAGGACGTTTTATTTGAATGCATGTAATTTACCAAGTTTAAAAATCATCATGAAGATAGTGGAAAAACATAAGTCATAAAAATAGTCAATACATAAGTCATCGTAGCATAAAAAATACTTCATAAGTACCCTCAAAGTATACTTGTGAAATGCATGAATAAGACCCTATAAATCTCACCCATGCTATGTAAACCTCTTTCGGCCATCATTCATCTTCATCATCATTTGAAACTCTTGAACACTACGAGGTACTTCTCAAGCACATCTTAGTTCCTCATTTCCTTGAATACTTTGAGATACTTCTTTAACCACATCTTAGTTTATTTATTATTTTGAACACTATGAGATGCTTCCAAAATCATTTTTTAGTTCATTTATTATGTTGAATACTTTTAGATGCTTCTTCAAGCATGCTTAGTTTATTAATAATCTTGTTGTAGTTAGGATATAGCCTTAACCTGAATAAGACTATGTGAGCTATCACATGATCCCCTCTTATGTTACCCACACCGAAAAAGGTTGGTCTACTTTCCCAATGTATAATCTACTTGCTAGGTTAGTTGGATCAACTAGCTAAAC
This sequence comes from Solanum lycopersicum, assembly GCF_036512215.1. NCBI lineage: Eukaryota > Viridiplantae > Streptophyta > Magnoliopsida > Solanales > Solanaceae > Solanum > Solanum lycopersicum. The sequence continues at coordinate 23,770,326 of NC_090806.1, forward strand.
ATCCTATGGGTCACGTAGTTATGGGACATAAAAATTTCTACTAGAAGCCGAAATTCCACTTGGTGAATCCTGCCATATCATGAGATATACATTGGGAAACTAGGAATCTACTAGGTGAGAGTTCCCACTTTGGAAATCCAAATTCAACTAGGTATGATTCTCTATCTCATTTCAATATCCACTCGGTGCTAGGCATAAATCCCATAAGATAGTTAATAGATATTACTGTAACTCATGTATCATGTAGAGATGTCCTTGACATTCAAAACACATTAGTTCATTAGATTAGCCCTTTAGACCATCCATGATCAACTATCCCTATCCATTAGTACTTTTACCCTTAAATTCAATTAGGTGAGAAAAGCCATTCAACCTTAGAACCTTCATTATGTGAGAAAACCTTTCACATTAAATTCGTTATAAGTTCATGAGAAAAACCTTTCAATCAGCCCATAACTACAACCTAATATTTAACGATTATCTGTCAATGAATCATTAAAGCATTTTACATTACCTTCAAAAAACAAGAACAATCTCATACTTTACCTCTTTGTGGTTAAAACCTACTTTGTATAAACACATCTACAATTGAAGAATTAGACATGCATATAACCATAATTCAAATCACTAAACCACCACATGCATAATCCCATTACATGTTTTTTTTCAACAACAAACCCACATAACAAGATCATAAATGAAAAATATGGAGATTAAACGTTAAAACCTTACGGAATTATAAATTCTTACATAAAATAAAGTAAATCAAACATTAGACTCCCTTTTGAAAGAAACCCATGACTTTGGAAACAAAACCTAGATTTTGGGGATTTCTGTATTTGAAATTGGGATTTTGAGGAGGCTAAATGGATGAATTCTATCTATGGATGAAGAGCTACCATAACTTATCAATGAATCCCAATTAATTTGATGTGAACAAACTCCAATTTTCATCTTCCTCCTCCTTCTCTTTATTATTTCTTCTTCTTGTTCTTCCTATTTGTCCTCATCATTTCTTTCTCTTCTTCATTTTTCTCCTTATTCTATTCTTATTCTTATTCTTACTCTTCCTCCTCCTCCTTTTCTTCCTCATCCTCTTCCTCTTTTTCCCTTTTTCTTCTTCTTCTTCTTCTTCTTTTTTTTCTTCTTCCTCTTCCTTTTCCTCCTCTTTTATCTCATCTTCTTCCTCCTCTTCTTACTCTTCTTCATCTTGATTCTCCCCCTTTTATTCCTCCTCTTCCTCCTCCTTTTCCTCTTCCTCCTCATCTTCCTCTTCTTACTCCCCTTCTTCTTCTTCTTTGTCTTCTTCTTCGTCATCATCATCTTCCTCTTCTCTCTCTTCTTCTTTTTCCTCCTCCTCCTCCTCTTCCTCTTTATCCTCTTCTTCTTGATCTTCTTCTTATTCCTCCCCTTCTTCTTATTCATCTTCTTATTCTTCCTCTTATTCTTCTTCCTTCTTGTTCTTCTTATTCTTGTTCTTCTTGTTCTTTTTCTTCTTCTTCTTCTTCTTCTTCTTCTTCTTCTTCTTCTTCTTCTTCCTCCTTATCTCCCCTTCTTCATCCTCTTCATCCTATTTTTACTCCTCTTCGTTCTCTTCCTCTTATTTTTCCTCTTCTTGTTCTTGTTCTTCTTCTTGTTCTTGTTCTTTTTCTTCTTCTTCGTCTTGTTCTTCTTCTTTTTCTTGTTGTTGTTGTTGTTCTTCTTCTTCTTCTTCTTCTTCTTCTTCTACTTAACCCTTACGTTTAGATCTAGTTTAGACTACAAATTTCTAGGTTGTTACAATGTCTCCCCCTTGGGAGTATTTATCCTTGAAATATGATGTAGACACTTTACATAAGTAAAGACTCAGGACTATAGCAGCCCATCATGCATGCAACATCATATAATGCACAATTCAAAGGAGGAAACATCAACTCCAACTTAAATAATCTCAATGCATCATTAGGGAGTAGAACTATATCTAATGACCTATTATGTTTGAAACTTCAAATTTCTCATCCTTTAAAGAGAAACTTCCTTCTCCAACCTTAATCCATGCTCAACACAATCTCAAGAAGTAATATGCAATTACTCTCAAAAAGCATAACTAAAGCATGTTTAACAATTGATATCATGAAGTATACAAAAAATTCATACTTGATGCAACAAAAAACGTGAGAAAAATCAATCATCTTTTGTGTGGGATTGGAGGCTAGCGACTAGCCAGTGTTTATGTCATTTACATATGTATGTGATGTGAGTACGAAGGTCCCATTAGTTAAGTAAGTTTGAGTTGTTTTTGAATTCTTGATACTGTTTCTACTAACATACCTGACCTACCTTTAAAGTATGATATTGATTTCCCTGTCGAGCTTTAATCGGGTAATCAACTTATTTATATTCTTTCATATCTGATAGCTCTATCGAGATCAAGCATCTTAGTGTTCAATTTTATGATCTGTAGGGTAAAGGGTTTATTGAGCTAGTGTATTGCCTAGGGGCGCTCCTATTCTCTTTGTGAAGAAAAAAGATGGTACATGCACATATGTTTTGAGTTAAATAAGGTGACGTTAATGAATTATTATCCATGCCTAGGTTTGATGATCTTTTTGACTAGCTTTAGGGCGCCTCAATGTTTTTGAAGATTGATATGAGATCTTTTAACTATCACCTGAGGATTGGGAAAAAAACATCTCTAAGACCGCATTAGGGACTTAATATGACCACTCTGAGTTCCTGCTGATGTCTTTTGGGTTGACTAATGCCATTGTCGCCATTATGGACTTGATGAAACGGGTGTTCAAGATATATCATAATCCATTTTTCATACTGTTTATAGATGACATTCTAGTGTACTCAAGAAGAAGAAATGATCATGATCAGTATTTTTTGATTGTGCTCTAGACCTTTGGAGCTCAATAACTTTATACCAAGTTTTCAAAGTGCGAGTTTTGGTTCAATTCTATAGCATTCTAAGGCAAGTCATGAAAAAAGATGAAATCATGGTTGAAACGGTTAACATTGATTCCATCTATGATTGGTCTAGGCCCACTTCAGTTACTAAGATTTGGAGCGTCGTCAGATTAGAGGGCTACTATAGACGATTTACTAAGGGATTCTCTACTTTTTTAGCACCACTCATGTAACACCTATGGACCAGGACTTGTCACCCATGTTGTGGTTCACATCCTTCTGGACATGGAGGACTACAAAGCCCTCCACGAGCCGTGCAACCCCACACGGTGTATCAATTAGCTTGTGAATCGACCCAGTACCACCTCACCTACTGTGAAGAACCACAGTGGCCTATAACCAATGTAACCTCACACAGACTGTCCAGCGGACCTTAAAGGGATTATTTTAGCCTTCACGTTATTGGTTAACTTCATACAGGTATAACTTTTAGCACAAAATGAATTAGGTGGCCCATGACCTATGAAAGTAAAGATTATTGAGTCCTTTTTCCAATGCCACCTAGTTTTCTTAAATCCAAGTACGAAGTAAAATGTTACACTCATTTTAGTAGAGATCTATTGGATAGGGTCATAACCACGACCCCTAATTGATGGGTAGTGTACCTAATGGTGGCCCATATGTCTATTATTTAGGCCTTCATCAACTTTTAAGTCAGGACAATTTTTTCTTTTCCCTTATGCATTGATCACCTAAATTACGTTGTTTAATGCATAACCTACATCATTTTTACTCATTATAAGCCTAATAATCTTGTTAGAAAATACCAGAACCTTGATTTTCCAAAATCACCCAACTTAGGGTAAAAAAAGAAAAAACTCGTAAGTTTCTTCCAAGAACAAGAAGAGATCTTCTTCGAAGTTGAGCCCTAAAATCCAAAGGATTTATCCGTAGATTTTATTAAAAAATATGTGAGATTTCACTAGTGGGTTCCTTTCACCCATCAGGTCTCCAGAATTCAGTTAGTATCTTCAATTCTTATGAACTATTCAGACATAAGAATTCTAGATTTTCACTATTTTTAGTAAATTTGGTTTTTATGGCTCTCTTGATATGAATACCATGTTTCTAGATAAATTAGTATAGTTCCATAGAACTCCGAACCCTAACTCACTTAAATTTATCCTAGTTCATGAATTATACTTGCTAGGCCAGTCAAAGTGAAATTCAAGCTTCAAATTTAAAATTTCATATTCTTAGTATATTAATGTTGCATTTTAAGTTAGCTTATGTGTATTTTTAGCCATTCATTATTTAGTGTATTTTTAGCCATTCATGATATTCAGTTAGGAGTACACTTAGTATCGATTTGGATTAGGGTTTAGCATACCCTCAGTCTTAGAACTACATGCCCATATAGGTTTATAAGTCCCCTTAGTCAGGCATCAATATTAGTACACGCCACACTCATGCCTTCATACCCCTAGAATGGTATATTGGTTACTCTTGATGGGATGTATACATTCAACTTCAAATTTATCTCACATGGTTTATGCCATTTAATAATAATCTCTCACAGTTAGAATCTTAGTGCATTGACTAGGTTTTCAGCAGTTACTTCAGTATTCAGTCAACATGTTAATGAACTAAGTAAATGTTGTATCCTCGTTTAATGTTGATGAATGACTCGATGGGGTTTATACATTAGACTTCACCATTTACTTCAACATATATTTATATCCTTGTTTAGATCGTACCATTGCTTTGTTATGAATGTTTTAGTTTATATAATTTGTTTAACTTAGCATATCTATATACATTATGATCATTACATTCCAAGTACTAATATACACTTTGCTCTAAATCATTTCATGATGTAGATTCAGACACATAACATCCAGCTCTCACTTAGATTGAATCTCGGTCTGCATTCAACAATTTTAATTGTGATTCCTCTAACTTAGAGGACAAGATACATGCATTACATTTTAGTCTTTACTTTTAGATTTCAATTTTCTAACTTAGCTGGGGGCATGTACCAACAAATACAAAGTGTTACAGGCTTTTTAGACATAGTAGTGGATTCATCTCGAATTGTTAAATGTTATTTCAGTCCTCACTAAACTCTTAGTATATCTCATATATTTAAACTAGTTGGGTTTTCCCCATTTTAATATCCACTATTTTTAGCTTCAAAATAATATATGATTTACATTAATATTTTTCACTATGCTTGTTATATGCCAAATTCAGGGTTAGCTTGGGGTCTCTCGTTATCCTAGGTTTATGTTACGTATAAGGGGTAGTTCAAGTGCGTAATAGACATTATATTAGAGCATTAGGTTCAAGTTTCCTATGGTCTCTTAAATCTACACCAATTAGAGTCTCTTTTATGAGTGTGAAGCTCACCGCACCTATGGGAGAGAGGCTACTAGGTGTCCTATAAAAACATCACTTTTTTTTTATTCTTATCGTGTGTGAGGTGTGATTCGATTTCTACTTTCTAATCCATAATTATATGTTTCAGATGATATTTCCTTGTAGAGATAACACATAGAATGATAAAGCTCACAATACTAATATAGTTCCTCTAGTCCCAAATCATAAGTTCACACATGTTGAGTTTTGAAATGTTTTCTAGTTATTGGCTTAGATAGTATCAATCAGGAAAGTAAGCAAGCAAGTTCTTAGAAACACAACAAGTGGATCAACTGCAGATAGGGATCAAATTATTTTCATATAAATATGTTAGGATTTCTAGGGTTTAAGGTTTGTGAGGACCCACAAAACTTCCTTGATGAGGTTATGAAGATTCTCGGATTAATTCAAGTTACCATACTGAGAATGTTGAGCTACCATCCTATCATCTCAAGGATGAGGATCATATCTGGTTCAAGTGGTGGAAGGAAATCTTTTCTTTGTAGAGGGTTGAACTTTCATATGCCTTCAAGTAAAATTCATCAAGTTCATTCAACCCATTTAATCTCTGCTCCGCAACCTCATTCCAGTCCATTTTTAGTTTCTTTATTGCCCACATGGACTTATGCTCTAACCAAGTGACAAGTGACAAGCTTTCCCATATACAAGTTTTTATGGGGACATACCTATGGGAGTCCTGTTTACTGTTAGGTAGTCCCAAAGAGCATCATTAATCCTCCTTGACCAATCCGTTCGACTAGCATTCGCTGTTTTTGCCAGAATATGCTTAATTTCTCTGTTGGACACATCAAATTGCCGACCAGTTTGAGGATGGTAAGAAGTGGCTACATTGTGGCGAACCCCATATTTTTCCAATAATCCTTTAAACAACTTGTTACAAAAGTGGGATCACCCATCACTTATAATGTCCCTTGGGGTGCCAAATCTGGAAAATATGTTCTTTTTCAAAAATGCGGTGACACTCTTTCCTTCATTGTTCGCTAGTACTGTGGCTTCTATCTGTTTTGTCACATAATCAACCATCACAATAATGTACTTCATCCCATGAGAACTCATAAAAGGATCCATAAAGTCAATGCCCCACACATCAAACAATTCAATCACAAGACTGGGACATAAAGGGAGCTCTTACCTTCTAGAAATTCCTCCATCTCTTTGGCACCTATCACATGCCTTGGTGAACTCATGAGAATCTTGGTGGGTGGTTGGCCAATAGTAGCCACATTGCAAGATTTTATAGGCAGTCCGGATACTACTATGATGCCCACCCACAGGCGAAGAATGGCATGCCTCCAAAACACTCAACATCTCAACTTCCGGCACACAACGCCAAATAAACCCATCGGCACAAATCCTATATAAATATGTCCCATCCCAAAAGAACTTTTTTACATCATGCATGAACTTTTTTCTTTGATGAAAGGACAAGTCTGGTGGGACGATATCACTAGCAAAATAATTAGCAAAGTCTGTGAACCATGGTTTGAAGTCTTTGGAAGCAACAAATACATGCTCATCAGGGAAAGTATCATCAATTTCAACCTTTTCACCTAACTCTCATTGCTTCATCTTCTAATTCAGACAAGTAATCATCAACTTAATTTTCGGTCCCTTTTCTATATTTCACTTCAAAGTCAAATTCTTGCAATAGTAATACCCAATGAATCAACCTCGTTTTCGCATCCTTCTTTTCCATCAAATATCTTAACGCAAAATGATCAGTATGCACTATAACTCTCGTGCCAATCAATTAGGAGCGAAATTTCTCGAAATCAAATACTACCCTGAGGAGCTCTTGTTCAGTCACGGTGTAGTTCTTTTGGGCTTCATTAAGGACTTTACTAGCATAGTAAATGGGGTAAAGGATTTTATCCCTTCTTTGTCCAATACCACACCAAGAGCAACCCTACTCACATCACACATCACCTCAATGGTTTGCTTTTATCCGGAGAAATAATGATGGGTGCAGACACCAGCTTTTTCTTCAACTCACCAAATGCCTTAACACAAGATTAATCAAAATAAAACTTACACTCTTTCTCAAGTAACTTGCATAGAGGATGTGCAATATTTCAAAATCCTTGATGAACCTTCGGTAGAAGCCTGCATGCCCAAGAAAACTCCTCACACCTTTTACAGAGATAGGTGGAGAAAGTGTCTCTATAACCTCAACATTATCTCGATCAACCTCTATACCCTTCTCTGAAATGCGATGACCCAATACAATACCCCTTTCACCATGAAGTGACATTTTTGCCAATTTAGCTCAAGGTTGCAATATTCACACCTCTTAAGAGCCTCGACCAAATGACTCAAATACAGATCAAAGGAGTCGCCAACAACCAAAAAATCGTTCATACACACCTCAATAGTGTCTTCCACCATATTGGAGAATATTGACATCATACATCTCTAAAAAATGGTTGGTGCATTACATAACCCAAACAACATCCTCTTGAATGTGAAAGTCCCATAAGGACAAGTAAAGGTGGTTTTCTCTTGATCCTCAAGTGCAATAGAGATCTGATTATAACCTGAATAACCATCAAGAAAACAGTACCACCCCTTTCCTGCAAGTCTATCCAACATCTTATCCATGAAGGTCATAGGAAAATGGTCCTTCTCAGTCAATACATTTAATTTTCTGTAATCCATAACACTTTCCATCCGGTCACCGGCCTCATCGAAACAACCTCATTTTTCCCATTGGAGACCACAGTCATTCCCCATTTCTTAAGCACACACTGAACAGGCATCCAACCACTTAATAATTTCCTTCTTCACCACCTCTTTCATAGGTGGATTTAAACATCTCTGGTTCTCAATACTTGGATTATGATCGGGCATGAGTTGGATGTTATGTGAAAAAATACCGGGAAATATCAATAATATCCGCAATAGTCTACACAATGGCTCTTTTGAACTTCTTTAATACTTCCGCCAAACACTCAACTTGATGCACATTTAAATCTGACGCATTAATTAATGGCAAAGTGTCATCTTTTCCCAAGAACACATACCTCAAATGAAGTGGTAGAGCCTTAAGTTCCAATTTTGGAACCTCCTCTATAGATGGTTTTGCGGTTGGAGACTCGCGATGCTTCATATCTAAGTCCAACTTCTTTGGTTTGAACCGAACATCACCTCGATCAAGTGTCGCGACCATGACCCATACTCTTCAATACAATCACTCTCAAAATTAATGATCAATGCCGCTAGTGCTTCAACAATAAGACGTTCTTCTATTTGTACCTCAGATGAACATTCAACCCTATAAGAAATGGGAGATACCGATTGGATCTCACCACTCTGCCTCATGGACCTATAAATTTTGAAGGTTACGTCTTCATTGTTCAACCGAAACTTCATTTGCACTTTCTCAATATCAACCAAGGCTCTACCCGTAGCAAAGAATGGCCTCCAAAGAATAATAGGCACCTCAAAGTCGACCTCAAAATCAAGAATCACAAAATCAGCCAAAAATATGAATGACTCCACCTTCACTAACACATCGTGGAGTATACCAATAGGCCTCTTCACTATTTAATCATCCATCAGTAACCGCATTGCAGTGGTTTTAGGTACCCAAACCCAATTTCTTGTAAACAGAGAGAGGCATGAGATTTATGCTTCACCCAAGATCACATAATGCTTTCGCAAAGTGTAACAACCCGATTGTACATGGAATAGTGAAGGCGCATGGATCTTTTTTGTTTTGCGCTAGAGACCTTGTAGCAATAGCACTACAATGTAGCATTCTATCATCATCCTCAAAACTGACCGATATTTTCTTAGTGATCATATCTTTCATGAACTTGGTGTAACTAGGCATTTATTCAAGACCTTCTATCAAAGGGACATTGATAGAAATCTGTTTCAATATAGTGATAAAATGCCGGTATTTACCATCCTCGATTTTTTTACTAATCTTCGTGGGAATGGAGGTTGTGGTCTAGGAATGGGGGTCACCTTTTGGGTTACCTCTGCTTCTTTCTCTGTTTTTTCTACTAACTCACCGCTAACTTCCATACGTCATAATCACCTCTTATTACATCTTCTACACCAGATAGCATAGGCGGGTTAATGGTTTGCTTACCACCTCGAGTAGTGACTGTCATACAATGTCCATCATTTTTAATATTTTGGACGGTATTGCTAGGAAGAGTGCCCGGTTCGCGTGGGTTCACAGTCGAAGTGTGACAACCCCCTCGGGATCCACATACTCAGGTATTGTCTCTGCCATGGGCGTCCATTCGCTCTTTTAATCCCCTCTTATTGGCTCGCAGCCTCAAGGGAGAATCGAACCCGTGACCTATGGCTCCTTTACATCCCTCCCAAGGAGATCGCCTCTTACCAATTGATCTGCAGCTCAATTGGTAAGAGGCGATCTCCTTGGGAGGGATGTAAAGGAGCCATAGGTCACGGGTTTGATTCTCCCTTGAGGCTGCGAGCCAATAAGAGGGGATTAAAAGAGCGAATGGCCACCCATGGCAGAGACAATACCTGAGTATGTGGATCCCGAGGGGGTTGTCACACGAAGACAATTGGGCCATTTACAACTCAAAATGTTTGATTGAGATTGCATGTGCATCCATCTTTTGCCCTATATCTGCTAAATCACTTCTCAAATCTTTGGTGTGCTCATCACTAGCATCGAACCTCATCATCATTTTCAAGAACATATCCTCAACTTGCGCCATACTACCTCCACCATCCCAAGGAGAAACTTCTGATTTTGAGGTGGAACATAGAGCCCACTCCGATCATTTATATTACCATAGTTACCTCGGTTAAAGTTGTTGTCGCAATTGTAATTTCTATCTCGAACATAATGACCCTCTCAGTTGTAATTCCCACAGATCCGACCTTGATTTCTTGGACCTTGGCTCCAATTTTCCTGATTGGAGCCTTGGGCGTTTGGTCGGAAACCCCCCATCTGCTGATTTACCGCATAAGAGTCGTCCTCATAGTAATACTCATCAGCCGGTGATGGTGGTTTAGCCAAGTAGTTCACCACATTTACCTTTTATGCACCCCAAGTGACATGTTTTAACACCAACCCAAGCTCACTTCTCATTAGAGCCATCTCTTCACGAATTTCCTCTGTGGCTAGATCGTGTGATGGTTGCACTGCAAAAATGCTTCTCCAAGTATCCGACTTCCTAGTTCTCCAAGATTTATTATTTTGGGAGATTATATCTAACTTTTCAGTGATCTCAGCATAAGTACACTCCCCATAAGAACTACCTGCAATCGTATCACGCATTGCTTTATTATTACAATCTTGTCCCCGATAGAAGTACTCTTTCAGTGACTTATCATCAATGCGGTGATTCGACACACTTCTCAAGAAAGAGGTGAACCTCTCCCAAGAACTGCTGACTGACTCCCCTAGTAATGCCACAAAGTTATTCACCCTATCTTTGTGGTTGAGTTTCTTAGACACCGAATAATAACGTGCCAAGAACACATCCCTCAATTGGTTCCAAGTATAGATTGAGTTATAGAGAAGTTTGGTAAACCATATAGCACCCTCTTCCATCAGTGATACAGGGAACACTCTTACCCCAATGACTTCCATGTCCAAGTTAGGCCTCCCTACACAACTCTTACACACCGACCTCACTTTGGCGATGTGAGCATGTGGATCTTTAGAAGGTAGCCTCGAAAACAAACCTCTAGCGGGGTGAGAATTTGTATAAGAGTACTAGTTACCACGAAAGTATGACCATGTGGTAGGGAAGGTAGGACAAGTGGCCCGTTAGAATCAGTGATGCTAACATTTCCCCTATAATACTCTTGAGGGCGCGAAGCGGGAGGTTGCCTCCTCAAATACCCTTCACCGGGATTTTCAACTAACACCCTATTATGAGCATCAACTGGTGGTGGAAGTTGATAGTCAATCTCATCACCCAAATTAGTTGGATTGTGTGGGTTATCATTCTGCAAAGTGTGTGGGTTAGTTCTGGAACAGGTGAAAGTATTGGTTCTCCTCGACTCCATGTACTTGGCATACACTTGATTTAACCCTATGAGAGACAAAAACAAAAAGAAAAAGTAAAATTAGAAAATTATCGACTAAACTTTGGTAATTGTGCTTATAATTAATCTAAAAGCTAATTTCCTCTGCAACAGTGAAAAAATTTGATACGCTAAAATTATACTTCTCAAAATAAGTATAAGCGGTCGTATCATGTAAAGAACTCAATTGTTAGGTTGGGGTCAATCCTACGAGAAAAATGATTTAGAATTAACTTTAATCTACGATTACGTCTATTAATCATGTCCTTTACGAAAACAAGAAACAAAAAAGGGGGGGTTTGCGTAACAAGAAATGTTTAACTAATTCTAACTAAAAGCAAATAGTAAATTTATAACTTTGGTGTTTATCAAGTGATTAGAGACACTAAGGCATAAGTGTTCCCCACAGGTTTATAACACGATAATTCTAGCTATAACAATTCTTTTCCAGTATCTTGCATGCAAAGTGATAAGTTATGTATCCCTAATTCCTTGGTCCGGCAACTAGAGAATATCACTCCGCACCTTGGTCTGGCTACGTGTGTTTGCTTTACTAACCTTACCTTTACCTCATATTAAACATCATATTCAATGTATGACTAATTTATTACTTCGCACCAATTGAAACTAGTCTATTAGATAGTTTAAACTAAATCTACGTTGATAATTCTTTTCTTATTATCTACCTCCTTGGTCCGGCAAGTAGCAACAAGGTGAAATCTAACATTGGCCATAGTTAAAAAGGCTTTTAAACTACATAATTATCAATACATGCAAGAAACTATTCTAGATTTGTTATTTTAGCTAGTTTTACTTTGTTAATTACCCATGGTTCCCACAACCCTAGTTCTGGATTTAGTTACCCGTGTTAATAATTACACAATTCATATTGATTAAACAAGAATTCATGTACTTACTTTGACAAGATTGAAGAAAAACCAGAAAATCACTTGAATTGGAGAAAATAATGTAAGAATCGATTCTGAAAAAGTGAATTATTTTCCAAAACCCAATATTCAACAACCAATAATAAAAATCTGAAAAAAGTCAAGAGTCTAACCCCAAAAATGAGGTTTTTAGTCATATTTATAATATTAGAGTCCTAAAATAAAAGGAAATCTAAATAAGGAAAAAGTTGTCTAAAACGCGTCTCGAATTGACAACCTTACAGACAGATGTCGACCCACACTTCAACTCTTTTTCAAATGCTACTTCATAAGTCATTATGTTACCATTGACGGACCCAAATGACATTCTATCAATGAACTTACGGTCCATTGATGGCCTTCATTTCTCCATACTTAGAATCTTTTCAAATCGGGTATTGGGGATACATTCTGTTAACACCAAGAGTTTGCCAGGACAGTCCGTCGATGACACGACGGACCTTAAACCCTTCCGTAGCCACACACATAGTCAGAATGCCCCGATCTTTCTTTAGCAGCCTGAATCTTCAAACGACGGTTGCCACCTATGGACCGTCACTGGAACAATGGACCATTGTTGGCTCCGTAGGTGGTCTCTTTTGCAGATTTCAACACAGTCTTCAGTGTTTTTTGTTTTGGACAGTTTTTCCTACAAATACAAAGAAAAATACATTAAAACTACTATAAAGAGGCCCTAGACACACACTAAACTTAAGTAAAAATCATTGAAAGTACCATGAAACAAGGTTACATCAACTTGATAAACACAAAAATTATAAACTTGCTATTTGTTTTTTTACATAGAAATAATTAAACACTTTTGTTACACAACTCCCCCCCTTTAATTAATTGTTTTTAGAAAGGACTTGATTAAATAGACGCAATCGTAGATTAAAGTTAAGTCTGAACCATTTTCCTCGTGGTATCGACCCCACCCTAACAATTGGATTCTTTACTTGATACGACCGCTTATACTTTTTAGGGAAGTATAATTTGAGTGTATCAATATGCTTATAAATGTAAATGATATGCATATGTTGATCTTAAATGTTAATTACATTATGTGATGTTGGTTTCACTTATAAATACGTGGTTAGTCTCTATAACTAAAGTGTGATGATGTTACTCTTGATGATATAATATGTGAAGTAGGGCATTACTTATGGTTCTTGTTGAGTTTACTTGGTAGAGTAAGGTTATGGGGTCGTACATGGTAATTACACTAGTGGACTTAATTGGGGTGCATGAGTGATGGTCCTTCTTTGGTAATTGATCTACCGTGGCTTCAAGGTATTTTTAATACTTTTTCCTTAAGTTAAGTGTGTGTCCAAAAACCTTTTTGTATTGATTTTTATGTAAGTTTCTCCTTATTTGCGGGAAATCTGTCCAAAGATGAACGCAGAAGTTTTTGAGCGGGAAATGCAAAAGAGACCACCTACGGAGCTTGTGAAGGTCCGTCGAGTCTGTGACGGTCTGTAGGTGGCACCACAGTGAAGAGAGAAGCTGCTGAAGGAAATTGGGGAAGTCTGACCTAGTGTGGGATTACGGAAGTCCATGGCGGATTGTCATAGCTACGGCGGTCCGTCCTGCTGGTTTGTCGTATTGATCAGAGAGTATTCCTAGTACCCAAATTCCAAGAACATAAAGTATTATGGAACGGACATCCTCGACGGACCATCGTGCTTGGAACGGTCCATTATACCTGTTCGTTGAGGGTAATGAAGAAAGCAGCAGAAGAATTTATGAAGTATGGGTCGACAGAGGCCATGACGGCCCATCGTGACCACAACGGTTCGTCACGAGGTCCGTTTACTCAGACGCATTTTGACAGATTTTAAGTAATTGGAATCCTTCTTTTATTAGGTTTTTGATTTTATTATAAATAGTTCGAAAAACCTCATTTTGGGGGTTAGACTTTTTGATAGTTAACTTTTGGATAATCTTTTGTTCACTTGTTCAAGTATTGAAGGATTCATTTCAGTAATTGATACACTTTTTCTGGAATTGATTGTTGGTGCTTTTGTTGATTAAACAAGTGAATTTCTGGATTTTATTCTTTCTCATTAAAGTAAGTGCATGTAACTAAACTCCATAACTAGGGTTGTGGGAACCATGGGCGAATAATGAGGTAAAATCTAACTAAAATAGCAATTCTAGAATAGTGTCTTGCATGTATTGATAATTCTTTCGCTTAGAAGTCTTTTTAACAGATGACCAACGTTAGAAATCGCTTTAATGCTACTTCCCAGACCAAGGGGGTAGATAATAGGAAAAGAATTATCAACATAGATTTAGTGTACACTAGCTAATAGGCTAGTATCGGTTGGTATGAGGTAATAACTTAGTCAAATATTAAATACAAGGCTTAATGTGAGGTAAAGGTAAGAACACGTAGCCGGACCAAGGGTCGGAGTGAAATTTTCTAGATGCCGGATTAAGGATTTAGAGATACATAACTTATCACTTTACATGCAAGATATTAGGAAAGAGTTGTTATAGTTAGAATTATCAAGTTAGGAACTTGTGGGAAACACTTAAGCCCTAGTTACTATTATTAATTGATTAAACTCCAAGATTTGAATCTGTAAGTTGTTTACTTTAATTTAGTTAATTATTTTCATTAATTTAGAAATAAACCCCCCTCCCCTTTTCTTGTCTTTTTGTTTTCTAAGCAAATAGTTGACTAAATAATAGTAATAATAGAAAAAAGTTAAGTCTGAACTATTTTCCTTGTGGGATCAATCCCAACCTCATTAGTTGGGTTCTTTACTTGATACGACCGAATTACTTATTATTTGAGAAGTAAGTTTGAGCGTATCAAATTTAGGTTGGCGCTGCCAGAAAAAGTAGCTTTTAGATTAACTTAAACTTATTACTAAAGTTTAGTCAATATTTTCTTAATTTTACTTTTCTATTGTTTTTTATTCTTGCAGAACTAACTTCCTTGTACGCCAAATACACGGAGAGGAATAAAATCTTTTTTTCCCTACGACCATAAATTAGAGCGTACACTACGCAATATGAATCGAAACTTGGCTATTAAAAATGATGATCCAAACTAGGACATCCTAGCTCCAGTTGATGCTCATGGTCAGTTACTACCCGATGATCCTGGTGAAAATCAACAAAGGGGACAAAATCCCACTCCACGTCCTCAAGAATACTACAGAGGTTATGATAATATTGCAGACTCTAATGGTATACTTGTCTTGCCCCCTCTAAAACAAGGTCACACCTTTGTGGTAACTAGTAGTCTAATGCAAATGCTCACTGCTAGAGGTTTGTTTTCAAGGCTACATTCTGAGGACCCACATGCCCATATATCCAAGGTAAGGGCAGTGTGTAAAAAATGTGTAAGGAGGCCTGATTTAAATTTGGATGTAATAGGGCTAAGAGTATTTCCTCTCTCACTGACGGGAGAGGTTGTTATTTGGTTCATTGAGCTCCCTTATAACTCAATTTTCACTTGAAACCAACTAAGGGACATTTTCTTAGCACGTTACTACCCGGTCTCCAAGAAAATAAATCACAAAGACAGAGTGAACAACTTTGTGGCACTACCAGGAGAGTCAGTTAGCAGTTCTTGGGATAGATTCACTTCATTTTTGAGAAGTGTCTCCAATCACCGCATAGATGATGAGTCACTGAAGGAATACATCTATCGGGGACAGGATGATAATAATAAAGCAGTATTGGATACTATAGTGGATGGTTCTTATGGGGAGTGTCCTTATGCCGAGATTGCCCAAAAGTTAGAGAAAATCTCCCAAAATAAGAAAGCTTGGAGTACTAGGAAGTCAGATACTGGAAGAAATACCTTCGCAATGCAATCCACACACAACCTAGCCACAGATGAGATTCGTGAAGAGATGGATCAGATGAGAGCTGAGCTTTGGTTGGTATTAAAACATGTCACTGGGGTGCAGAAAAGATAAATGCAGTGAACTACTTGTCTAAACCACCACCACGAAATGATGAATATTATTATTAGGAGGATTTCTATGCGGTAAATGAGAAGACGGGGGGTTTCCGACCAAATGCCCAAGGCTCAAATCAGGAGAATTGGCGTAAGGGTCAAGGAAACCAAGGTCCAAACTATGGTAACTATAACCGTGAAGGTAATTATGTCCGTATGGGAATTACAACCGCGACAACAACATCAACAGGGGTAACTATGGTAATAGAAATGATAGGAATGGGCCTTATGTTCCTCATTACAATTGTGAAGTTGTTTCTAGGGATGGTGGAGGTAGTATGACGCGAGTTGAGGATATGTTTCACAAAATGATAAGGAGGTTCAATGCTAGTTATGAGCACACTAAAGAGTTAAGGAGAAATTTAGCGGGTATTGGGCAGAAAGTCGATACACACGCATATCGATTAAGCAGCTTGAATTGCAAAT
Organism: Solanum lycopersicum; assembly: GCF_036512215.1. Classification (NCBI taxonomy): domain Eukaryota; kingdom Viridiplantae; phylum Streptophyta; class Magnoliopsida; order Solanales; family Solanaceae; genus Solanum; species Solanum lycopersicum. The sequence continues at coordinate 23,787,006 of NC_090806.1, forward strand.
GGCCCAATTATCTGCGACTTTGAACACACGGAAACCAGACACTATTCCTAGCAACACTATCCAAAATCAAAAAAATGATGGATACTGTATGGCAATCACTACTCAGGGTGGTAAGCTAACCATTGACCCACCTATGCTGTCTAATGAGGAAAAGGTGATAAAAGATAATGATAAAGTTGTAGAGGTTACTGGTGAATTAGAAGATAACACTAGAAAAGATGATTAAGTGCCTAAAAAGGTAACTCCCATGCCTAGACCACCACCACCCTTTCCTCAAAGATTAGTGAAAAGACCGAGGATGGTAAATATCAGCATTTTAAAACAATGTTGAAGAAGATTTTTATCAATGTCCCTTTCATAAAAGCTCTAGAACAAATGCCCGGTTGTGCCAAGTTTATGAAAGATCTGGTTACAAAGAAAGATCGGTCACTTTTGAGGACGATGATAGAATGCAACATTGTAGTGCTATTGATACAAGATCTCTAATACAAAAGAAAGAAGATCCGGGTGAGTTCACTATTCGTTGTACAATCGGGTTGTTACATTTTGCGAAAGAATTATTTGATCTGGGGCAAGCATAAATCTCATGCCCCTCTCGATTTACAAGAAGTTGGATTTGGGTGATCCAAAGCCCACTGCGATGCGGCTATTGATGCCGATAGAACAGTAAAAAGGCCTATAAGTATACTCCATGATGTGTTATTAAATGTGGAGTCGTTCATATTTTCTGTAGATTTTATTATTATTGATTTTGAAGTCGATTTTGAAGTGCCTATTATTCTTGGGAGGTCATTCCTTTCTACGGGTAGAGCCTTAGTTGATATGGAAAAGGGGAAGATGAAATTTTGGTTAAACAAAGAAGAAGTTACCTTCAAGATTTGTAGGTCCATGAGGCAGAGTGGTGAGATCCAATGAGTATCTTCTTTATCGTACAAAGTTGGTAAGGCATCCAAGACGCAAATAGAAGATGTCTAGGTGTAGAAGCATTAGAGGCAGTGATCATGAATTTTGATAACGATTGCATTGAAGAGTATGGGTCATTAGTCGCGGCTCTTATCATGGTGATGTTAGGTTTAAACCGAAGAAATATGAGTTAGACATGAAGAATCGCGAGTCTCTAGCAGCGAAACCTTTTATAGAGAGGGACCCAAAGTTAGAACTAAAAGCTCTCCCACCTCATCTCAGGAATAAATTCTTAGGAAATGGTGACACTTTTCTGGTAATCATTGCATCAGACCTGAATGAACAACAAGTTGAAAGTTTGGTGAAAGTGCTAAAAAGGTTCAAAAGAGCTATTGAGTGGACTATTGCAGACATTATTGGGATCCCTTCTGGTATTTGTTCTCATAAAATCAAGCTCATGCCCGATCATAAGCCAAGTATTGAGCACCAGAGATAATTAAATCCACCTATGCAAGAGGTCATGAAGAAGGAAATCATTAATTGGTTGGATGCCGGAGTAATATATCCGAGTACCGATAGTAGTTGGGTATGTCATGTTTAGTGTGTACCTAAGAAAGGGGGATGAATGTGGTCCCCAATGAGAAAAATAAACTTGTTCAAATGAGACTGGTTACTGGATAGAGGGTGTGTATGGATTACTGTAAATTAAATGCATGGACCGAAAAAGACCATTTTCCTATGCCCTTCATGGATCAGATGTTGGATAGACTTGCTGAAAAAGGGTGGTACTTTTTTCTTGATGGATATTTGGGGTATAATAAAATTTCTATTGCACCAGAAGATCAAGAGAAAACTGCCTTTACTTGTCAATATAGGACCTTTGCATTCAAGAGAATGTCGTTTAGGTTGTGCAATGCACCCACCACATTTCAGAGATGTATGATGTCGATATTCTCCGACATGGTGGAAGATACTATTGAAGTTTTTATGGATGATTTTTTTATGGTTGGTGAATCATTTGAACGATGTTAAAGTCATTTATCTGAGGTCTTAAGAGATGTGAAGACTTCAATTTAGTACTAAATTGGGAAAAATTTCACTTCATGGTGAAAGAAGGTATTGTTTGGGTCATCGCATTTTAGAAAAGGGCATAGAGGTTGATCGATCTAAAGTCAAGTTAATAGAGATACTTCCCCCACCTATCTCTGTAAAAGGTGTGAGAAGCTTTCTTGGGCATGCAGGTTTTTACAGGAGATTCATCAATGATTTTTCAAATATTGCACATCCGTTGTGCAAACTGCTGGAGAAAAAATGTAAATTTTATTTTGATGAATCCTGTCTTAAAGCATTCGGCGAGCTAAAAGAAAAATTGGTGTTTGCAGCTATCATTATTTCTCTGTATTGGAACATTCCATTTGAGGTGATGTACGATGCTAGCAGGGTTGCTCTTGGTGTGGTATTGGGACAAAGAAGGAACAAAATCCTTCACCCCATTTACTATGCTAGTAAAGCCTTAAATGAAGCCCAGAATAACTACACAATGACTGAGCAAGAACTCCTTGCAGTAGTCTTTGCTTTTGAAAAATTTCGCTCCTATTTGCTAGTTACTAGAGTTATAGTGCATACTGACCATTCAGCATTGAGATATTTGATGGCAAAGAAGGATGCAAAACCGAGGTTGATTCATTGGGTATTACTGTTACAAGAATTTGACTTTGAGGTGAGGGATAAAAAAGGGACCGAAAATCAAGTTGCCGATCACTTGTCTTGTCTAAAAGATGAAGCTATGAGAGAGTTAGGGGATAAGGCTGATATTGATGATACTTTCCCCGATTAGCAAGTATTGGCTGCGTCACAAGACTTGATTCCATGGTTCGCAGATTTTGTGAACTATCTGGCTAGCGATATTGTTCCATTGGACTTGTCCTTTCATCAAAGAATAAAGTTCATGTACAATGTGAAGAATTTCTTTTAGGATGAACCATATTTATATAAAAGTTGTACCGATGGGCTTATTAGGCGCTGTGCGCCAGAAGTTGAGATGTTGAGAATTTTTTTGGAGGCATGTCATTCCTCACCCGTTGGTGGGTTTCATAGTGGTATCCAAACCGCTCATAATATATTAAAATGTGGTTACTATTGGCCAACTATTCATCAAGATGCTCATTAGTTTGCCAAAGCATGTGATAGATGCCAAAGAGATGGCGGCATTTCAAGAAAGCAAGAGCTCCCTCTGAACCCCATTCTTGTGATTGAGTTATTTGATGTTTGGGGTATTGACTTTATGGGTCCTTTTGTGAGTTCTCATGGAATGAAGTATATTTAGTAGCGGTTGATTATGTATCAAAATGGGTGGAAGCTATCGCCCTCGTAAATAATGAAGGGAAGAGTGTCACTTTGTTCTTGAAAAAAACTATATTCTCTCGATTTGGTACCCCAAGGGCAATTATTAGTGATGGGGGATCCCACTTTTTCAACAAACTGTTCAAGGGATTATTGGAGAAATATGGGGTTCGCCATAATGTGGCCACTCCTTACCATCCTCAAACTAGTGGGCAAGTTGAAGTGTCAAATAGGGAGATCAAACAGATATTGTCAAAAACAGTGAACGCTAGTAGAACGGATTGGTCAAAGAGGCTTGATGATGCTCTTTGGGCCTACCGGACAGCGTATAAGACTCCCATAGGTATGTCCCCATACAATGCTTGTATATGGGAAAGCTTGTCATCTTCCGGTTGAATTAGAGAATAAAGTCATGTGGGCTATGAAGAAGTTTAAAATGGATTAGAACAAAGCTACATAACAACGGTTAACTGGGTTAAATGAACTCGATAAATTTTGCCTGAAAGCTCAGCCCTGTACAAAAAAAAGAAAAAAAATACCATGACCTAAAAATTGAAAAATGAGAGTTTATGGTTGGGGATTTGGTGCGTTTATACAATTCTAGGTTGCGCTTGTTTCCGGGCAAGCTCAAGTCCAAATGGACTGGCCCTTACTTGATTACCCAACTATTCCCTCATGGAGCGGTTGAGTTGGAAACCAAGGAGGTTGTGCGGTTTAAGTTGAATGGACAACGAATAAAAATTTATTTCGAGCATGCTGAATCGGCGAATGAAATGATTGAGGGATACCATCTTGATGAAGTCTGAGTTATCAAGTGTCTTCAGTCAAGCCGACATGTTAAATCAGGCGCTGGTTGGGAGGCAACCCAATACGTAGCACATCACCAGGAATTCTGCAGAAAATAACTCCGCAGCATTCACTGACGGATACATCGACGGACTGTCACGCTTGTGATGGACCTTCGCATGAATCTGTCGTGCCAGGCACATTTTTCATTTATTTTCAAAATTAGGGCACCCACGATGGAACCCATGACGTACCGTCGCATCTTTGATGGATCATTGTCGGGGACTCGTTGCGTCTTTAACCAGCAACCCGACCCGCCCCTGCTAGAAAATTTTAAAAGTTTTCAACCTTTTAAACCCCTCACCCCTTCATTTAAGCCGTTTCTTTCCATCTTTCTCGCATTTCCTCCCTTTAATACTTCCTACCTTTCTCTTCCTCTTCTCTATCGACTGATCCAAATCACTTCCCCAAATTCTAAAATCTCTTTTCTACTGGTCGGAGTCTGCTGTTGTGGTTTTGCTCTTAATAGCTGAGGGCCTCACTTGCTTGTTTTTATCCTCTTCTCAGGTATGTGTCTCTGATCTCTACCCATTTAAATTGCATTTTTGTTTTTCAATTACTATTTGCCTATTTCTTTTTGATGGGTCTCTGCTCTTTGATCAAATTTTGTCTAACCTGGGTTGAGAGTCCCTCGAATTGCCTTGTTAAAACTCAAGAAATTGGTGTTTTAGCATTGATAGTTTGCTAGGTATTTGGGTTAGAAACATGTAGGTTAATATCAAGTATTCCGTTTGAGTCACAGGGGATAATTGTGGCATCCTCAGTTCTGTAACTGAATGATAGAATGAGACACCGACGACGTACCATTGCACCAACGACGGACCGTTGCACCCACGACGGACCGTTGCACCCACGACGGACCGTCATAGGGTCTGTCCCAACACCCCACTATTCGTTTTCTCTAAGTGTCCACCAATGTACATATGCGATGGATAATGGTGGTACCGTCTTTCCCACGATGGTCCGTTTTGCACAACCGTTATGGTTGTCAGAGACCCTATTCCTAAAGATCTCCAAGTTTTTTTAGGTATCCTCTGACGGACATCTACAATGGACCATCATACCCTCGACTCTCCATCCTATACAACCGTCATGGTTGTCAGAGACCCTTGTCCTAAGGGTCTCCATTTTTTCTAAGTGTCCACTAACAGACATCTACGATGGACCGTCGTACCCTCGACTGTCCGTCCTGCACAACCATTATGAAGGTCAGAGACCCCTCTCCTAAGGGTCTTTATACTTTTTCTAAGTGCCCAACGATGGACATCGAAGACGGATCATCATTATCACAACGGTCCGTCTTGCTTATCTGTCATAACTGTCAGAGACTTTCCTTCTGAAGGTCTCCAAATAAACATTGTTAAAGTAAGACATGACGGACCCCATGACGGTCCGTCGTACTTTAACTGCTACTACAGATATGTCATTACATCTTTGCTTTTATGTGTATTTTGTCTCATTTTTGCTTGTCTTGTTTGCTCCTTCTAGTACTAGTAGTGATTCTTTACAGGTACTATATCTAATGGCACCGAAACAAGATCGAGTTTACACACATGGGCGTTCAAAGTCTATCGCCCTATCTACCCCACAGGTTATAGGCTTTGATGATGAGCATGATCCCGAGTATGTGCCCCAAGGCACTGCAACTCCAGCACGAGCTGCACGTGCAACTAGAGCTACGCCGAAAAAGGTGGCGTTTGGCGTAGTCACTACGTCCTAGTCTGATGAGGAGCGCACACTAACCGGCACACCTTCTGGGTCAGCTACACAAAAAGAAGGAGCGTCTGGTTCCTTAGGAGTTTCATGGTCGGAGGAAGCCTCCAGGTCCACAGAAGTCTCTGCACCCACCACGGCTGCACAGTCTGCCTCTTCCGATAAGGCTGATAGTCCTAATTCCACTCCAGGCTCACTGACAGGAGTTCCCGCCCCGGTTGCCAACCAGCCCAACCGGTGGTGTGTCGAAGGAAAATACCAAGTGCATTCAGACGCCAAGTTTCTAAATGATAAAAGCGTCATGACACGGACCCTTACACTGGAGAGGCGGGTCCTTACGAGAAATCTCCCCACAATGCCAGACATCTACACTCTCTTCAACAGACACTGGCTAGAGTGGACGGCTCGTTCTTTTGGCCGCTATAGTGAGGAGTTGGTTAAAAGTTTTATGCCTCTTATGTGGCTACTCTTCGATCACAGATCGGTAGACGGGTTGCCCTTGCCAAACATGCCCCACTTGAGCACGTCAGAGTACGCGGCATACGGGTCGACATCTCCATGCCAGCCATCCGCCGGTATTTGTACGGCGAGGATGTTGATACCACCAAGACCCCTCTCACCTCCGAGTTTGACTACCGGTGGAAAATTATTAAAGATGGCCGATTCTTAAGTTAGCCATCACTGACAGAGACCACCAAGAGGTGGATGGCTCAGCACTTATCTATTGATGGAGAGGTTGTCGACTGGGTAATGGAGCCAAAGGGAGTCATCAGGAAGGATAACTTGACCTTCACGGCTAAGTTTTTATGATTGATTTTCCGCCACTGCCTCTCCCCCACGGCTTCATATAATATAGTTACATGGGATTGCGCAGTTTTGATGGCAACGATGATGGTCGGGTTTGAGGTTGACTTTGCTTGTCTTCTTCAGGCAATGATGCATGAGAGGGATTTCAAGGTCACCACTACCTACCCTTTTCCGTGCATGATAAATTCAATATGAAGGCCCGCAGGTGTGCCCATCTGGCACATTGATCATGTCAAGACTCCACCGGGCTATTTTTATATCGGCCTCATCAGGGATGAGGCCAATGGGTTGGCTCCACGCAGAGGGCATCGTCCAGAGGTGCCTCCACTTGGTGAGAATGTGGCTTATAATGTAGTGCATGCTCGAACGTCTATGCAGGCTACTTCAGCACCAACTGACACTACCCCAATCGAGTCTATCCCGGGTAGTATCACTGCCTCAAGATCCTCTCGCTCATCCCCTTCCCCCGCTCTGGTCTTGCTTGGTAGGGTCCAGAAACTAGAGGCTCATATGGCCACACTTGTGCATGACATCCACCCTTGGATGCAGAGGTCTATTGCTGAGGCGGAGGAGTGCTTGGAGCGTAAGATTGCAAAGCACATAGAGAGGAAGATCACTGAGGTTCATCAGCGTTTAGACGCTTTTGAGTTGTGGGTGCTATCTCGTCTGTGTCGACCCTTCAGACTGTGATTGAGAGTTTGCGAGCAGATCTTGACATAATCCTAGAGGATAGGGTGCTTGAGTCTGAGGCCCCTTCTGCAGAGCCTGCTGAGGACACAGTGTTGGCTTCTTTATTCGCCACTTTTGAAATTCCACCACCTCCCCCTCGAGAGCATGCCAAGAGGCGCAGGGGTCGAGTGGAAGATGAGGCTAGGGCAAGGAAGAAGGAGGGTGGAGGCTGCGAGGAGAACATCAATTGCTAATGAGGAGGCACATTAAATTAGGGCTGTAGAGTCAAGTGTCGGGGCATCTAGCTCCAGAGATGTGGAGACAGCGGGAGGCACTACTGATAATTTTGTTCCTGATGAGGACACTACTGAGGGTGTCCAGACTACATAGGTAGTGGGTTCTGGGGAACCAGACCCACCAGTTTGCTGATCGCCGGCGCTTTGCGCCTCAGGTTTGCTTCACCTATCACTCTCGTATTTCAGTTTTTATGCATTGGGGACAATTGCATATCTTTTTGTTGAGGGTGGGGCAAATGGAAAGTGAGTGCTAGGGTAAAGTCTGAGTAGCCCAATTCATGATCCTTTTTTGGGGTTTTCTTGCCTGTGTTTTTTTTTCAAAAGACTGATTACTTTTATTGTTGAACTGGCATGTTATATTTTGTGTACATAGTATAACTCTGAAGCATGATGGCTAAAACAAATACGATATCCCAATATGAAAATGATGCATGACTAGGCATAGTAATTGATAATTGTGTGGCTCTAAACATGACATGGAGATACACTACTACATGACCTTGAATCTAAGACTCGAATAAGGTGTCTAATAATCTAGGAATGTAATGAATGTCAAGTGAGTGTGAGGAAAATTTGAAGGATCCACCATTAAGACTGAGCTAGAACTTGCCTGGTTAGTCTTGCTAAAAGTAAGCCAAAATGAATAATTAGGAAAGGATCATAGGCCTTTGTTATAAATAGTCAATCTTGAGCCCAAATAAAAAAAACAAATGAAGTTAATCCCGTATTTATCCAAATAATTTGAGCCTAAAAACAAATCTTTCTTTTTCACCCTAACTGATCTTCTCTGGGAACAATGTGTTGGCCCTAGTCCCTCCTTGGACATGTGCATCTCAGTTTATGCCAAAAGCATAAGTTGAGGGTGGCTAATGCAGAAAACAACCTTGGCGTGGCCCTGACCCAACCATGGGTATTGTGAACCTTGACTCATGGAAAAGTCATGAGTTGAGGGTGGCTGTTATAACAAATACTCCGGAAAGTGGGGTTGAAAGAATGAAGAGAAAAAAAGAACAAAACAGAAGTGACAAAAAAATAAGTCACTTACATATAAGGATAAGAAAGGGAAAACAGCAAGATAAAAACAAAATTGAGAAATTAGGCGAAATACAATGATAAAAAGGTGGTACGATTAGCCGATATGTCAAGAAGGGCAACAAGTCACTAAAGTATACCTAAATATATCCTACCTGACCCTGAGCCTATGTTACAAGCTAAGAAAGTCCTATCGTGATCCTAAGAGTTTTATGGCGAACTTAAAGCAATGAAAATAAGGGCAAACTTATGGAAATATGTATGAATGAGTTGTGAATTTGTTCCGATAGTGAGTGTTGAAAAGTAATCCTTATAGTCAAACTGAAATCATTGTGTGAAAAATGAGGATGTTGTTTTGAAGTAAGGACACTAGTTGCAATACCAGAAATATTAGCACCTCGGTGAGAAGTTGAAGAAAATAGGTGGCATTGTGTGGTGAGTCTGTGTCATGGTCTGGTTCCACATAATTCAATCCTAATAGTGATACATGCATAAACATCATGAGAACGATTGGGATTGATAGCCAAATGATTGCTAAAGCTGAAATATGGATACTCTTGTACAAAGATTTTGTAGTGAGTCACAGTGCGGCGCTTGAGGACAAACAATGAATTTAAGTTGAGGGTGTTGATGTACCGTGGTTTCAAGGTATTTTTAATGCTTTTTCCTTAAGCTTAGTGTGTGTCCAAAACCCTTTTTGTATTGATTTTTATGTAAGTTTCTCCTTATATGCAGGAAATCTGTCCAAAGATGAACGCGGAAGTTTTTGAGAGAGAAATACAGAAGAGACCACCTACGAAGCTTATGATGGTCCGTCGAGTCTGTGACGGTCCGTAGGTGGTATCATAGTGAGGAGAGAAGTTGCTGAAGGACGATGGGGAAGTCTGACCTAGTGTGGGATTATGAAAGTCCATGATGGACCGTCATAGCCACGACGATCCGTCCTGCTGGTTCATCCTAATGATCAGAGAGTAATCCCAGTACCCAAATTCCAAGAAGTTAAAGTATTATGGAACGGAGACCCTCGACGGACCATCGTTATTGGAATGGTCCGTCATACCTGCTCGTTGAGGGTAATGAAGAAAGCACCAGAAGAATTAATGAAGTATGGGACGACATATGCCATGACGGCCCATCGTGACCACAACGGTCCGTCTACTCAGACGCGTTTTGACAGATTTTCAGTAAATAGAATCCTTCTTTTATTAGGTGCTTGTTTTTATTATAAATAGTTTGAGAAACCTCATTTTGGGGGTTAGACTTTTTGATAGTTAGTATTTTGGATAATCTTTAGTTCTGTTGTTCAAGTATTGAAGGATTAATTTCAGTAATTGATACACTTTTTCTGGAACTGATTGTTGGTGCTTTTGTTGATTAATCAAGTGAATTTCTGGATTTTATTCTTTCTCATTAAAGTAAGTGCATGAATCTTATATTAAATATATGAATAGTGTGATTATGACCATGATAAACTAAACTCCATAACAAGGGTTGTGGGAACCATGGGTAAATAATGAGGTAAAATCTAACTAAAATAGCAATTCTAGAATATTGTTTTGCATGTATTGATAATTTTTTCGTTTAGAAGTCTTTTTAACGGATGACGAACGTTTGAACTTGCCTTAATGCTACTTGCCGGACCAAGGAGGTAGATAATAGGAAAAGAATTATCAACATAGATTTAGTGTACACTATCTAATAGGCTAGTATCGGTTGGTACGAGGTAATAACTTAGTCAAATATCGAATACAATGCTTATTATGAGGTAAAGGTAAGGGTTAGTATAGCAACACATGTAGCCGGACTAAGGTGCGGAGTGAAATTTTCTAGATGCCGGATCAAGGATTTAGAGATACATAACTTATCACTTTACATGCAAGATACTAGGAAAGAATTGTTACTGTTAGAATTATCAAGTTAGGAACCTGTGGGGAACACTTAAGCCCTAGTTACTTTTATTAATTGATTAAGCTCCAAGATTTGAATCTGTTAGTTGTTTACTTTAATTTAGTTAATTATTTTCATTAATTTAGAAATAAAAAACCCCTTTTCTTGTCTTTTGTTTTCTAAGGAAATAGTTGAGTAAATAATAGTAATAGTAGAATAAAGTTAAGTCTGAACTATTTTCCTCGTGGGATCGATCCCAACCTCATTAGTTGAGTTCTTTACTTGATACGACCGCTTTACTTCTTATTTGAGAAGTAAGTTTGAGCGTATGAGTTATGATGTTATAAACTCTTATACATGTTTGTTGATATTATAACTTGATGATAGAGTTGTATTAATTATGTTCTTAATTATGTTGAAATGCATGTTGACTTGACTAGACTTAGTATGGTTGGTCTTGTGATGTACATGGTCTTAAGTGGAGGAGTATGTACTATTGACTTGTATTGGTTCTTTTTTGTGCATAAGGTCTTTCAAATTCAATTAGCATATTTTAATGCAATGTCCCTTTTTAGCATAATTTCTATGTTGAATGTGCCTATGGTCCTATGGTTAGTACAAGTGATGTGTTGACCCGGTTTCTCCCTTTTTTCCCAAACATTTTATGTTCCGATTGTTGTAGGGTTCGTTACGACTTTTGAAGAAGACTTGGATTCTCATTATCTAAGTTGGGTATGTCCTCACCACTTTGAGGACAATGCCACTTTCTAGCATTGGATGTTGATTAGTCTTAAAGACACTTTGTTCATTCTCTTTCATTTGAATACTACGGATGTATAGCTTATATGTGGCGTTATTGGTATTGATGTATGGCTATGGTCAATGTTATACAATTTTTAGGTTGTTTAATATGAGACATCCGTTTTAAGACTAAGGGTGTGTTTGGTATGAAGGAAAATGTTTTCCTAGAAAATGTTTTCCTGGAAAACAAGTAGATTTTGGACTTATTTTCTCATGTTTGGTTGGTAGTAAAAAATATTTTCCTAAAATGATTTTTAGTGTTTGATTTATGAATGAAAAATATTTTTGAGAGACATCTTTTATTTTTACTAGAGTAGAAAATAACTTATGAAATTGAAATATTTTTTAAAAACAATTTTATTTGGGGTGGTGGTGGGGGTGGGGTGAGGGAGGGGGTAGGAGTGAAAAAATAAAAATTTGAATTTTATATTATTTTAAAAAAACAAAATTAATTTTTTGGGGGTTGGGGGTGGGTGGGGGCTGGCCGTGGGGGAGGGGGTAGGAGTTTAAAAATAAAAAATTGAAGTTGAAATTTTTTTAAAAGCAAAATTATTTTTTTGGGGAGGGGTGGGGTTGGGGAGGGGGGGCTGACCGGTGGTGGGTGGGTGGGGGTCAGGTATCGGGTAAAAAAATAAATTTTTAAAATTATTTTTTTAAAATTGTTGTTTCCCAAAAAAAATGTAATTTAAAATTGGAGGAGAGTTATGGAAAATGTTTTCCTTAATTTTTGAAGGGAGGTCATTTTCCTTAATTTTGAAGAAAATGAGTTGATTTGGAAAAAAATTTCCAAAACTTTTGTCACAACCAAAATGAGAAAATTGAAAAACATTTTCCAGAAAATGTTTTCCTTCATACCACACATACTCTAAGTTATGAATCTTATATATACATGTGCCATAAAATTAGAAAACTACGCATTCTTCTTATACGAATGGTATATGTATACTCGATATGAATATATTATGTGTAAACGAGAGGTCTAAGTAAACCTCATAAAGTAGTGTAGATTAAAATTTATAAATTTTCTGTATTTTTAACCTATGAATGTAATGATGAATGCTAATAGTCTAGTCTTAGTACTCTTCGAGGACGACGACACCGATTATTTCTGGGGATATTTCCCGGATGTGACAATTCAAGAGATAATCTTAGTGGAGTTGTGAACCTAACATGTATATTATCTAGATAGGAAATTTATCATGTACATGTACTAGTTTATCTGCTAATCTTTGTATCATAGACTCAAGATCATAACATCACATGAATTACACCAAAAATGTCGTCATATTCTTAGGACACTATCTTATCCTTCCTTGATCACCTTACCAAACAGATACAAGGTCAAAAAAACTGGAATTTGTGATGTTTGTTTGAGTTCAACATTGACTCTTTACAGAGTTTTAGTCATACCTAGTTTCAAATTCAATTTGATTTCAGTTCATTGATTGGCACTCCAGCTCAAAGGAACACTCCGTTTTGATAGCTTTTTTTGTCTATTGTAGAGAAGATCCCTCTAGCACTTGGTGAAGCTAGGAATGAATTTTACTCTTTCTGTCCAAAAATGCCACAGTTTTGGACCAACTTCTGGTGGTTTATCTCATGTTATTTGTTGTTCTACTGATTATTTTTCCAATAACCATCATGTTCCTTCTTTAGTTCAAAGTAAGCAAGTCTTAACTGGGAATGAATTTAAAACTTCAACATCATCCAATGTATAATGTCTTCATGTTTCTAATAAAGAAGTTTGAACTGTTGCTTGTTTTGTTGTTAATTATGTCCATACTCATGCTCAAGATAGTGAATTTTTATGGCATAATATACTGGAACATATGACTTTTGTAAAGATGAGAGGTATCTCTACCATACAATTACATTTTTCAAACAAATAGGCTTTTACTTGTACAAAATGTCCTATGGCTAGACAAACGAGAATATCCTTCCCTGACAGAACTATCACAAACACCAAAATATTAGAATTACTTCACATTGACTTATGGGGACCGTTTCATGCCCCTACTCATGATGGTTATGATTACTTTCTCACTGTGATAGATGATCATAGTAGTTCTACTTGGAAACAATTACTCGAAAGCAAAACAATGAATTCTAAACTGTAAAAGCCTTCATAACTTTCATTTTAAAATCAATTTCAAACTAAATTAAAAACCATCAGATTTAATAATGGTTTGGAGTTCACAAATGCTGAAGCAACTTGTTTTTTCAAAGAAAAAGGAATTATCCACTAAAGATCCTGCCATATACACCTCAACAGAATGGTGTAATAGAAATGAAACATAAATACCTTCTTAAAACAACAATGACACTCTTGTTCCAATCAAAATTACTTGTATGATATTGGAGAGAATGTGTCCTCACTACTACTGATCTCATAAATAGACTACCCACAAAGTTGTTACAGAACTAATCCCCATATGAGTTATTGTATTAAAAAAGGGCAAACGTATTCCCACCTTATAAGTTTTGGATACCCTTGTTTTCCAACCACCTTGAAAATCCACAAGGATAAATTTGAAACAAAAATCACACCACACATTTTGTTAGATATCCTTACAATATAAAAGGCTACAAGATCCTAGACTAGGCTTCCAAAAAGATTCATGTATCCGGGGTTGTTCTTTTTCATGAAACTATTTTTCCTTATGTTATTGCTCCTGTAAATTCCAGATTTAATTCTAACCCAAACTCACTTGTCCATTATTCTGATAAATTGTTTAGTGTACCTGGTAAAAATAATAATTTTGTTCGTGATAAAATGTTGAATTCTCATACATCACTAGAAGCTACTAATGATCATGTTCCGATTAATAATACTGAACCTACACCGAGTCCATGTACACAGCCTCAAACTGCTCCTGTACTTGCACTCCCACAAAGTGATGCTCTACAAGAACCTAGATAGACACCCACGTCCATCTACACTCCAAGCTACCTGAAAGAATACAATTACACCTTGCCTAAGTTGCATCCTTTAACCTCTAACACTTAAACTTCTACTCCACTACATTCCCTCACCTCATTTATGCTAATCATGATTATGTTTGTTGCCTTCCTATGTCCTAATAGTCAGCAGCTAGTTCATATCATTTCACATGACAGTGAATCTTCCTCTTATGAAGAAGAATTCCTAAACCCTACCTGGCAAATGGCAGTGACATAAGAATTTGATGTTTTATATGCAAATGACACATGGAACTGGTCCCTTTAGCTACAGGTACACATGCCACTGGGTGTAGATGCGTGTATAGGATTAAATACAAAGAAGATGGAAGGAGACATTTAAGGCAAGATTGATAATACAAAGGACACCACAACAGGTTGGCATAGACTACAATGAGACTTTTCCACCTATAGTAAAAATGACCGGAAAAGACATAAATTTTCCCTTAAACTTATTTTGAAAAGTTAGTTACACGCTTAGAATATCATAGTGAACTATTATACACCTATAATTTTTTAAGATTAAATTTTCTACCCCCTAAAACTTACGTGGCAAATAAATAAAAAATAGACGCATCGGTTTGGAAAAAAAGTTATAATCCTCTTCTCTACCCCATCCCCACACTTCTTCTTCTTCACGCCCCACCCATTGTCTCTTCTTCGTCATTCTTTATTTTATCACACTTCTTTCATTGTTGTTATCACAATCTAAAAGCACAATTCTTTATTCACAATTAGGTTAATATCCACAGATTTGTTAGTGAATAATTGTATTTTGTCTAGAAAAATTTCGGTTGATTGTTTCTATCTTTTTTTTTTACTTTGTTAAATAAATTTTGGTTGTTAATTAATTTTTGGATTTGGTGGTGATGGGTGACGGATGGTAAAAATTAAAATAGGTAAATGAAAGTGGTGAAGAAGAAAATCGATATTGATAAGGTGGAGTGATATTTGGTGTTGGGTGACAAAGAAGAAGAAGAATTGAAGGCGATAGTGGTGGTGAAGAACATAATTAATAGTGAAGGTGGGTTCTGATATGATTTTCCGATGAAATGAGAATTGAAAATGAGTGAGATTTAGTGATGAAGAAGATATAATTATTAATGAATTAAAATAATCAATTTGAGATTAATTTAAGTAAAATATAGTTAATAAAAGAAAAGTTAATTAATAAACAAAATAAAATAAAATAAATATAATATATGACATATTATTGATGTAGTGGCAGCGGGTTTAATACACGGCCACAATAATGTGAGAGAAGTGTTACACGTTTTAGGGTGGTAATAAATTCACTTTTGAATCATGTAGGTGTAATAAGACACTATGCTAATTTAAGTGTGTAATTGACTTTTTGGTACAAGTTCAAGGGATTTACGTTTCTTCCATAAAAATAACTATTGTTAAGACCCTTATTTCATTGAATGTTAGGAAGGATTGAAATTTGTACCAGCAAGATGATAATAACGTCTTCTATGGTGATTTGAATGAGGAGGTATTCATGAAATTTCCACAAGGACTTGCAATAGATGGCAAGTACATGGTCTGCAAATTGAAGAAGTCATTGTGTGGTTTGAAATAAGTCAGCATGCAGTGGTATGACAAGTTAACTAACAACCTTTGCTCAAAGGGACTCATTCAAACAGTAACTTCTCATTGTTTAATAAGAAGAAAGGGTTCTCACTAGTGTTTGTTGTTGTGTATAATGATATCATTTTACTGGGACTGACTTGGAGGTAATTGCTTCTATGAAGACCTTCTTGCATGATCTGTTAAGAATGAAGGAATTAGGGAAACTACAGTATTTTCTATGATTGGAAGTACTATATAGATTTAAGCTAATGGTGTCCGCATTTCACAAAGAAAGTTCACTCTTGACCTCCGGAAGGAGTTTGATTCCCTTGACTGCTAGACCACTACTTCACCACTTGATATTGTAAAAAAACTAAAGCCACATAGGACAAGTTATTATCAGAACCTACTCACTATAGAAAGTCAGTTGGCAAACTCAATTTTCTCTCCAACACAAGAATGAGACAACGGTGCAATGTTCGTTGGCTATCTTTTTTGTGATAGTAAGGGAGCAGTCCGCATAGCTAAGATCCCAGATTTTCATGAAAGAACTAAGAACACAAAGGTCGATTGTCACTT
This sequence comes from Solanum lycopersicum, assembly GCF_036512215.1. Lineage (NCBI taxonomy): Eukaryota > Viridiplantae > Streptophyta > Magnoliopsida > Solanales > Solanaceae > Solanum > Solanum lycopersicum. Next base: position 23,803,412 of record NC_090806.1, read on the forward strand.
TGTTAGAACCAAACTCCAACAAATCCTGACCACACTTCATCATAATTCCACAAGCTCTCAACTGGCGGATGTTTTCACCTAAGCCTTAATTAGTGTTAAGCATGCTATGCTTTTGGGCAGATTGTTGGTGTTTAGCTCACTCCAACTTGAAAATTAGAAAATATTTGACCAATAAAAACGAAGAGAGTATTATATAAAGTAGGGAAAAGGGTCAAATATGCCCCTAAACTTTTTGAAAAGGTTTAAATATGCCCCCCGTTTAAATTTTGGTCCATTTATACCCTCGCCGTCCAACTATTGGTACAAATATGCCCTTATGGGCGTTAGTTGGCCACCTCAAAATATCCAAATCATTTTACTTTTCTTTAAATGCCCAAATGAATTTTTCACGTCATTTTAATATTACATCTTGGCATTTATGTTACAAAAGAGAAAGGGTCAAATATGCCCCTAATAATCCGACCCATTAAACACTTTTATTACCCATATTTTAAATGGTTCAATTATACCTCTCTTTTAAATAACTTATCCTACCCGTATCCGACCGAAAACTCATATCCCTTTTAACCCATAACAAATCCCTAATTTCCTAAACTTCCTTTTCACTGAAGAACACAAATTGCGGCGCATCTAGAGTTCTTGAAGACTTACACGAATTGCAGCGCTAGGGTTCTACGGGTTGAAAGTAAGTTTCCTCCCTTCAGTAAATTATATATTCGATTAGGGTTACATTTTCTTGTTAGTTAGGATTACTTAAGTAAAGTCAACGGCATGTGTTGTATTTTATTTCCTTTGATTTATGTGTATCGGAATCACTTGAAATGTATTGTTTTGTTTTAAAATGATGTACTTTTATGCCTTTGATATATTTGTTTTGTTTCTCTTTTGGTGGTCTCGAGATGTTGTTTTTCTTTTAGGGCTTACTTTATTATATTTTTGCAGCTTTTAATGTGTTTGGTTTGAGTGGTCTCTCTGATTTTACTGTTTTTTTCATGTGATTTTGAAGAATGATTGATGAAGTTTAAATTGTGTTCAACTACGGGGGTAGTTGGGTCATTTCATCTCTGTTGGCTTACACTAATAAATTGGTGCACTCTTGGCTATATTTTGACCCTGAATTATTGAGTAATAAAGATATATGTGATGAGTTTACTTTCAAGCTAGGGTTTTCTTAGGTTAAACAATTATTAGTCACTGGGCCCTCTGAAAAGTATTATATAGTAGATGGGGATGATGGAATTAGGGCCATCCTTAGCCTTCTATGTGAGAAATTGTAAAGTCGTCAACTTCTTTGTTGTGGAGGAGGGTGAGTTCACTGTCGTTGCCCAAAATATCACGCAATATGTTGAATCATGTTGTGTAGATGTTGAGGTTGGTACAAATTGTAAACATAGTACTGGTTCTGTTGATGAATGGGATATTTCTGAGGGTGAGGAATGTTATTTAGAGTGGATGGATGCTATTAGCAATTAAAGGGGAAGAGTAGTAGGTGACACGTTGGAAAGCTTCAAAGAATTGCAAGTTGGTATGAAATTTAAAGACATGAAAGAAGGTAGACAGGTTATGAATTATTATGCATTAGCTAACAAAAGGGATTTGACTATAATAAAAGGTGATACAAAGAGAACTAGGTATGGTTGTGATGTAGGATGTCCCTTTAGGTGTTTGATTTCAAAAGATGGCAAAACTGAAGGGTTTAAGATAAAGACTTTCATCAATAAGCACACATGTGAGGAGGCCTTTTTTAATGTTAGAGCTGATGCAGTTACTTTAGCTCAATACTTTAAGAACAAGCTTCAAAATATTCCCAAGTATAAGGTAAAAGACGAGAGGAGAGATTGAAAATGACTTAAGATTGAATGTATGTCAGTCTAAACTTAAAAGGGCTAAGAGGATGGATCTTGAGAAGTTTTATTGATGACTACAACAAGCTTGAGGCCTATGCACAAGAGCTTAAGCAATCCAATCCCGAAAGTGATGTTTTGATAAATATCTCTAAGGATGCCCTGGCTAAAGGAAAAAGAAAATTTTTAAGGATGTACATCTGTTTTGATGCTCTTAAGAAAGGCTGGCAATCTGGTTTGAGGCCATTTATTGGACTTGATGGTACATTCTTGAAAGGAATATGTAAGGGTGTTTTGTTGGTTGCTCTAGGACAAGATTCTATGAACAGTTTCTATCCACTAGCATGGGCAATAGTGGACAAAGAAACAAGCAATACATGGTGCTGGTTCATTGAGTTATTGAAGGGGTCTTTGGACCTTAAAGATGGTGCAAAAATCACATTCATTTCGGATATGCAAAAGGTATGATGCTATTTTAATTTACTTGAATTCACAATTTTTACTCACTTTTTAATTCACTTTCATTCACAATTTTACTCACTGTTTTTACACACTCTTTAACATAATGTACCAACTGTTTTTACTCAACTTGTACTCACTGTACTTACTGTTTTTAACACATATTAATTCTCAACTTTCACTTTTACAGGGACTGATAGATGATGTTGTCAAAGTGTTGCCTGAAGCTCATCATAGGTATTGTGTGAGACACATTGAGAGTAACTGGTGCAGAAAATGGAGGAGTGGTCAAATGAGGAAGCTTATGTGGTGGTGTGCTTGGAGTTCCTATGTTAAATAGTTCAAGGACCAATTAAATAAGTTGGGGAAACTATCAAAAGATGGTGCAAGAAATTTGGTAAAGTATCCACCAAAGGCATGGTGTAGAGCTTATTTTGATACTCAGTGTAAGAACATGATGGTTGATAACAACTTCACTGAATCATTCAATGCATGGATTCTTGAGGCTAGAGCCAAGCCAATAATCAAGATGTTAGAAGAAATAAGAGTACAAGTGATGAGATTGCTAGTGAAAAATAAAAGAAGTTGAAGACTTGGGTTACAGATTTCAGTCCGGAATGCATGAAGTTGTACATCGACTACAGAGTCATAGCACATAGTTGTAAGGTGGAATTCAATGGAGATTGGGTCTATGAAGTGTTTCATGGAGAAGATAGACACACTGTCAATCTAAAGGAAAAGAGATGCAGTTGCAGAATTTGGGATTTTTCAGGTAATCCCTGCCCGCATGCCATCAAAGCATTGACACACAAAAAAGTAAATCCAATAACTGAAATACATTGGTGTTATAGCAAGGAGTCTTACATGCCAACATATAAAAACAAGATGCAGCTTGTAAGAGGTCAAAAGTTCTGGAAGGTTGATCCTTCAACTGCAATGTTTCCTCCTAATGTTGTAAAACATTTGGGTAGACCAAAAATGAAAAGGAATAGAGAACCTGATGAAGCAATAAAAAGAAAGGGTGAATGGTCTTAGTCTAGAAAAGGCACTCAAATGACATGTAACAACTATAGTGAATCAAATCACAATGTCAGGTCCTGTTACAAGGTAAGCACCAAATTACATGTTTTTCATGTTTTTCCATGTTTTTAATTGTAAGCTAATTAATCTAAATACAAAAAAAGTTACAGGAAAAGTGTGCTGAAAATAATGCACATTCGAAGAAAGACAAAATGCCAATGTCTAACAATGAACATGGTTCTGATGTTGAGGGTGGAATTGAAGCTGAAACTGGGGCTGAGGCTTTAACAAAAGATTTTGAACCATATGTTCCTAATGTTGAAGATGAAGAAGACCCACCTCTAATACCAATGGTGATTTGTGAATCGGAACTGAGGGCTGAGAAGTTGAGAAAAAAGGGTTGTTCCAACTGGTGCAAGAAAAATTCAGTTTTATGGAGATCACACTGGTGCCTTAGTTCCAATTAATTTGCCTTATTCTCCGATCAAAACAACATGGAAGGGAAAAGAATTTGTCTCTGCTGGACATGTGCAAATGCAAGCAAAAAAGAAAAGATTCAAGATGATAGGGGTTAAGGGCAGAAATCCTGTTGTAGATGATGATTTATTGTAATTTATTTTCTATGTTAATTTTTGTGTTAATGTTCATGGTTAACCATAGTGGTTGACAAACAATATTGCTAATGAGTATTCAGTTAGGTGAAACTTTCATATGTCTTCATAGAATGGCATTACAGACACCTTTTTTTGTTGTGTTTTGTCTTGTCATTGTGAATTTAAGACGTCTTCTTTTGAGTGTGTTTATCTTGTATGTCATTGTGAATTTAAGAAATCTGGTTGTCCTTATTTTGGTTTTTGTATTGAGGATGTGTATTAACTGTTAGATTTGTGTGTCCACTCAATTCAATGGCCTAATGACATAATGAATAATGCTTCTTCTTTGATGTGTATAATTATGTTTACGTGTATATTCTTGTTGATTATAATCCATCCCTACAAGTCCTCTAATTTGATAATTTACATTCTATTATTTGCCTAAGATTTACATCAACAGACATAGAAATAACTCAATATGTACAGAACCATATAGTCAACTAACACAATTGATATGCCCCTAAACTTTTCGAAAAGGTTTAAATATGCCCCCCGAATAAAGGTTTAAACATGCCCTCCGTTTAAAGGTTTAAATATGTCCCCTGTTTAAAGGTTTAAATATGCCCTCCGTTTAAAGGTTTAAATATGCCCCCCTAAACTTCCTCTGTTTCATAAAAAAACACAATTATGCCATCACCAAAAATAAAAGCAAGAAATGGTGACATCGAACTTAACATACCATATAAATCAAAATGTCTGTCATGAACTACTACAATTCAAGTCATCAACTACTACAATTCAACACATCACACATGTTTAACGTTTTCTAATTTAAGGATGAAAAAGTTAAAGATTACAAACTGATAGAAATTCATGTTTTTCTTCCTACTTCATTACCCAGAATGTGATGAATGCTGCAAAACAACACCACAACATTGCTATCACAATCCATATTTGATCAACTTTGTCTTAGACTTATCGATAACAACATCTTCATTATCGATAACAACCTCTTCATTTAGACGTTCACATTTTTGTTCAATTTCAGATGTCAAATACTTCTCAAGATCAGCCATCTTCGTCTCCAAAATTTTGTTTGCACGATGAAGATTATCGTTTTCCTTCTTTAAATTGTGGATTAGATTTGCAACTCTAGGATGGAGCAGATCATCAACCCATTTCCAATAAGCAAATTTATAACCCTGTACAATTATGAACTTAAAATCAATACTCACCAAAAATATGAAAATTAACAAAATTGTATGATAAATTTACATTAGGATTAGCACACTTATAAAAGCGTCTTCCAGAATTAATTGGAGTAAAAGTCGTGAAAATCCTCGTCACAATACCACATTGACATTTTACCACAGTCGAGTCCCGACTCATTTTTACAGGCGAAAGTGTAAGAAGATGACTGGAGATGACTAGAACACTCTTTTATTCGAGCTCCTCAAAATGAAATTTATGGGGGTATTGAGGCTCTCAAGAACCCTAACTTTGAAATGAAGAATGGATATGCTATCAGTTATTTGAAAGGGATATGGGTTTTGGGTCGGATACGGGTAGGATAAGTTATTTAAAAGAGGGGTATAATTGAACCATTTAAAATATGGGTAATAAAAGTGTTTAATAGGTCGAATTATTAGGGGCATATTTGACTCTTTCTCTTTTGTAATATAAATGTCAAGATGTAATATTAAAATGACGTGGAAAATCCATTTGGGCATTTAAAGAAAAGTAAAATGAGTTGGATATTTTGAGGTGGTCAACTAACACCCATAAGGGCATATTTGTACCAATAATTGAACGGCGAAGGTATAAATGGACCAAACTTTAAAGGGGGGGCATATTTAAACCTTTTCGAAAAGTTTAGGGGGATATTTAACCATTTTCCCTATAAAGTAATCAAGTGTACTGTTAGAATTTGATCAAAAGGGAGAAAGCAAAAAAAACAAAAAGAATTTATACTAATTAAAAAAAAAGTTTCAAGATCAAGAACCAATTATAAGAGGATTATGCGTAGACGCTAATCCTAACATGTCTATTTTAGCAAAAAAAAAGGTAATCAAAAGAAGAGAAGATTAGTAAAAAAAAAGGACATAAAGAAGCTGTGGAAAAAAGGAAAGTACAATTTGACCTCCACTTTTACATAATTGCAAGTGCATATATGATTCGGACTACAGAATAAAATATTATTCGTTTTCTTCCAATTTTGGTGTTTTTATTTTTTTAAGAAAATGTTAATTTAAAAAATATTGAACACATATTTTATTTGGTAGATATTTAATGAGATATCTATGTTTTATTTATAATGAATTTTCACTCATCTCATAAATATCCGTAAAAAAGTGTATTCTTTACTTTTTAAGTAGGGTTTGGACATTGCAATTCCATCTCCTAATTTTAAATTTCTTAAAAAGCTTAATTTTTGAAAATTTCATATCATGATTTAGTATTTTAAAATATAAAATTTGACTCATAACTTTATAATATTGTTAAAAAATTAAATTAGATTTATATAATATTTTTACGAGAATATCAAATGAGTGATGAAATATAAAATAAGACACAAGTACCCTCTAGTTAGACTACGATTGAAATTTCAAACACTTTAAACTTTCAGTCATTTAAAATTCAAAAAAATTACATTCAATTAGGTGTTAAATTTTGTAAATTTATGAATGGTTAGTGAGGTAAGAGATGCATTTGAAGGAAAAATGATTTATGTAAAAGAAGAAAGATATAAAAAGCTTAAATGGGGAAGAAAACATTTGAAGAAAACAACAAGAGACTACAAAAGAATTATTTATTTGTTATAAAATCAAGCTATAAGAATATAATCATAAAGAGAAGAAGACAAGAAAAGTAGATAGAAGAAGAGGAATTTTCTTCTTATTCAAGTATATGTAAGTCTCATCTGTATATCATACAATAGTGAATGAACAACCCTAGTTATAGAGTGAGAAATCACTCCAAAAGTCACCATATTAAGTATCATAATCAATAGATACATTCTTATCCAAAACGGTTCATGCATCTAGTTAATATGGATGGTTGTTCATGTATCAACCTTATGGACTATCCACTCATTCAATGAATTTATAACACTCCCCCTTGTATGTCCATAGATAATGTGCCTCGTTAAACCTTACTAGAAAAAACCCTGTGGGAAAAAATTGTAGTGAAGGGAAAAGAGTACACATATCTTTTGATACGCACTATTTGTTGCCTCATTAAAAACCTTGCCAGGAAAACCCAGTGGGAAAAAACCTCGGTCAAGGGAAAAAGAGTGCAACGCATATTATTCTCCCCCTGATTAAAACATCACTTAATTTCTTGTGATGATGTCTCCAATATTCGTACATTGTGGTTGCTATATTCTTTTTCAAAGAAAAACCACACATTTCTTGAATATGATGTGTCATTTATTTCAACCAGACGCACTTTCGACTTGCTTCATGGAGGACTTTTATTTCTGCATAACAACATTTGCTTCATTGATCGCCAGGATATTATTGTGCCTCCACATGCAAACACATAGCTTGCTTGAGATAGAGCTTTATGCGGCTCAGATAAATATTCTGCATCTGCGTAACCAATCAATTTTATCTTGGATTCCTCGGAATAGAATAAACCCATAACTATGGTCCTTCGAGGATATTCAATCATGTGCTCCACACCATTTCAACATCCTTTTATCAGGGAGAAACTGAATCTTGCCAGTAAATTTACTGCAAAATAAATATCTGGTCAAATATTGTTAGTAAGATGCACTAGTGCGCTGATTGCACCAACATAGAGTTTCAGCACCAAGAAACTCTTCATCCTTCTTTTGAGATCAAACTGAATCATCATTTATGTCAAGTGATCTCATAATCATTGGGGTACTCAATGAATGCGATTTATCCATATAAAATTGCATCAAAATTTCAGTGTATGTGCACTGTTAGACAAATAGTTCATTTGTCAAATTATCAATCTGTAGGTCCATACAAAATTTTGTCTTACCAAGACCTTTTTCATAAAAATACAAGGACAATTAGCGTCATTCTTTTGTACCCTTTTTCTTCCTTGACTATTTCAATCGATATAAGGATTCTTGAAACTTTATTGAAAAAGTTTCATTCAAACTCTTATATGCTTCAGACACCTCAATTGTTTCAAGAATTTTTATATAACCTTCATTGTCTAGCTAGACATTACAATTAATCATTGCATGAATTCAAGTTTTTCGTATGTTGCTAGATCAAAACAAACCTCATTGCATCCATCAAAGGAGAAAACATCTCCAATAATGTCAGGATTTTTGCGATAAACCTTTATACCCCAAGGCACAAACCGTATTTTATATCTTACGGTTATACTATCACATAATAATTTATTTGTACCCCACTGACATTATACCTTGATTTATGGACTATCAGTTCAAAATGTCACTTTTCTAAGTGAAACAAAATATACTTGAATTGTGCATTTTACTTGGCCAACCATTTATCTGTCCACACTATATGACAAATTTGAATTCAAGATCCTCATCACAGTTTATATCATTGAGCGCTACCTCATATCAAAGATACCGTCGACGGTTATTTGATATTGATTCCAACAAGACATAACTTATCGAGATCTCTTCATTTTTCATTATTTCAGGTACCTGAACCTTTTTCAAGATTTTATGAAGTGTCATGTCAATGTTCTCCTTTATAGCACTTGCCTCATTATCATGAACATATTGATCATTTGCTCCTTCTTCAAGGAATTTTATATTTGGAATCGATTGGTCTATTACGCTTTCGGCGTATCATAGACTCTGTCCTTCAAGGACTTCACATTGGAGCATTTGCAGCTGAATTATATCATAGGGTCAGTGCATTCATCTGGCAACTGATTTGCAACATTATGCAACTGAATTATCCCTTGAACTTTAAGTTCATGTATTTATTTAACAAGGATCTAGATAATTCATAATTAACCTCACACATAATTTTCAGTTGTCAATCATCTCTCCCCCTAATTTTAGAAAATCTAAAATTCATTCCAACCTTATTTGGAAGTTCATCTTTGTGCGTGGTGGAGCAATTAAAATCATAACCGCACATTCAACAATTTAGATGAAATTATATGGTTCCTGACCCTGAACCAATTTTAATAGGGAAACCTTGTTGGTTTGATGCATACATGTGTTGCTACATGTTAAATAAAATTATCTCATACCAAATCTTATTTGAGAGTTTTTTTCTCATAACCATGATTTAGCTATAATTGGAGGCATACAATTTCTGCTAAAATCAACCAGCATTATCAATATAATTTCATAGTTTGGAACTATGCTCTTAATTTTAAAAATTTGAGCAAACAACCTTACAAAAACCAATTTGTAAGTTGACAACAAAATACATGTGACCATCGCATAGATGCATCAATCATATAGTCTCAAATGATCCACTTGACAGGTGAACGGGCTCATATTCACCCTTTTATATGTTCCAAAAATTTTAGGCGATTACAATCCCAACCTTAGCTAGTGCAATGATCATTTTATCAAGAGAACAAGCAACACAAGAGAATTCTTGAAGAATCTTTATTTCTTCATCATATAAATCACCTGAATTCTCAATCACGTTTGCATCATATTTAATCGGAATGGTCAACCAGTCATGTCAACTGATCTTTATTTTAGTACACTTATAATTTACTTTTACATGTCATTTCATCAGCATGTACATGTTTGTATGGAACAAACAAGAGGAAAAGTTGGGTAATCTTTTACATAAACATTTATAACCCTCTTCGGTTGTAGTGATTTATAGTCTCAATATTTATTTTCAATTCATCCGAAACTTAAAAAGTTTCTTTTGAGACTTACTACAAGCCCAATATTATTCCTCTGATAATAGGACAACTCGTTAGAGCCTGCAATTAATTATATGTAATATCACATATTGCATGACACAATCCATATGGTGAGCATCTCCTTTAAGGAGGAAATTATATTATTATTGTCATGCTCAAAATCATCACGAGCAAGACGTATTTCTTGCTTTACTTTTGTTGTACCATAGGTACAAGACCAATGACAAATTTGTATTGTCACACAATAATGACCACAACCCTTATAGGCAAGAACTATATCTTTCTTTTGTCCTTTCGGTAGTTCACAATAAACATACCATAATGACGAATAAAATGTACAATGCAATTAGCCATTTCTGCCAAATAAAATTTATTTCCTCTCAAATCTCCCGTAGAGATGAGAAGTGACATCTATCATTTTTTTTCAAGCCTTCCATAGAGGTGAGTTGTGGCATATATCCAACCCATAATGATTTTATCACATCTGGACCCATTCTCTTATAGAACGGTCGAGCATTCACGATACTCATCACAAGTCACATTCTCTTCGAAGAATGGACTAATTATTTATATGTACTTCATAAATTTGCATTATAAGCACATTGTCATGGCTTTAAAATTCATCATATTTCCATGACACACCTCAACATCACTTTGAAAGATCAAGTGTACCATCACTTTATCTTCTTATATCATGATAGAGGATTCATAAACTTGTCAAATTATTGGGTTGACAACATTCACAAGTCTAATGACCTTCATACCATTTTGACAATGAAAACTGCCTTCACATTTCGAAGGACTATTTGGAGAAACCATAGTGTTCTTCCTTTTATAATTACCACAATGATGACTATTATAATTCCGTCCCTTCATGCCTTTTTTCATATCGTTAATCATTTGTCATCTTTCAGACTAACTATTTACTTTACCACATTCATACGATAGAATGAAGCAAGTGAACATGCGATTTTAAAATTATCATATGTTGCTACCACATTCTTTTCAAGGAATGGAGCAAATTCAATAGGACGAATTTCAAGACTTTTCATCAAAGTCTTAGTCATCATTATATCAGCACTATGGTGCATTGACTCAAACTCAATGTCTTATCCACATAAGGCGTGTTACGCCATAATTCTATGGGACTTGAACTCAATCACGGTGCATCAAAACTCAAATTGATGTCTTATCTTTTTGGTGCGATATAACTTGAATCTATCGTCTTATCCTCAAAGATTTTTCATTATGGTGCATCCGGACTTTAACCTGATGTCTTACCCTTTTGGTGAGATGAAACTTGAATACAGCATCTTACGCTTAACCAACGGTATAATAAACCGAAGTACAACATGACTCACCCTTTGAGTCTTTCAAAACAATCAAACTAACATTCAAATTCATGCTATTAAAATTTTATACCTTCTTCTATTTAAGAATTTTGTATAACATGTCATATTCAACCAATAGTAGTATATGTCTTCGGTTCCTGATAATTGTTAGTAACTGAATACTATTTTTATTCTAAATCATAAAAATATTCTAGAAAATACATACCTGATTTTATGCATATAATATCTTGATTCTCATAACGAGATCAATCAAAACACGAGTTAAAGAAAAACTAAAACTCAATCTTAATTGGCTAGAAACTCGTGCTGATAACGTGTTATAAAATCAAGTTATAAGAATACAATTATAAAGAGAAGTAGATAGAATAAGAGGAATTTTCTTCTTATTCAAGTATATGTAAATCTTATATATATCATACAATAGTGAATGAACAATCCTATTTATAGAGTGAGAAATCACTTCAAAAGTCACCATATTAAGTATCATAATAAATAGATACATTCTTATCCAAAACGGTTCATGAATCTAGTGAATATGGATGATTGTTCGTGTACCAACCTTATGGACTATCCACTCATTTAATGAATTTATAACACTATTTTCTTAAAAGAAAAATGGAATCCACAAATTTCATTTACATTAAATAAAAAATTTCACACTTTTTATAAATCTTAACTTAAAAAAAATTAAAAATATTAATTATATATTGATCACTTTTTGAACAGTAAGTACAGCCTGATTTCAAAGTTTGAGGGGATTTTATTTGATGTTTAATAAAATAATGTTAATCAAGATGGTAAGGAAGGAGTATGCCAACTTTTAGAATGTCATTGGTGACTTGGTGTAGTTGACATATTGACAGAAAGGTAAAAGGATGCCAAAATTATTGATTCTGCGGTGCTCATTTTGCCACCTTTATTTGTTGCACGACAAACAAGCTAATTACAAAACCTTCATTCAAATTTAATTGAATTCAAAAATATCGAAAGAAAAATAATAAAAAATCAGGGTTGACTATATGGTTGCTAACAGAATGGTGGATTAATATGTTTTATTCATTTCATCAAAGTGGATAATTTTTTACAAGCCAACTTGCAATTGCAGAATGAACAAATATTGGTTAAAATCTTCAATCCTTTTTACAACCATTTTCAGCAGCAACACAGCAGTGGAAAACCTTCAAGTCACATTTAGGAGAAACCAATTTCAGAAAGATCCTAGCAGTGTCCTCTTGCCTTACCTTTGCCCCTTCCTTTTCCACCAAAGCCGCCGCCACTATTCGCTCATACCCACCACCTCCTTCAGCCACAAAAGCCACCAACGCCGCCTGCATTGGTCCTAAACTTGGATTATAAGCAGCAGATTCCACATAAGAACCTTTATAGATCTTCCCATCACAATCCATAATTGCTACCCCTGATGGACACTCACTGTAAGGTGCGTGTGAATTATTAGCACCTCCTAAAGCTGCAATCCTTAAAAGGGTACTCTCTGTTTCTGTCAATTTATAAAACCCATTACTCAGATTTTTTCCCGATTTCAAATCGTCATCTGAAAACCCATTGCATAGATCTCCAACGTGATTAATCTCATAGGACAGGATTAAATTGTTGTTATGTCGCTCGAGGAGTAAAGGAGTTTCGTCATCAAGGAGATCGAATGGACCAAATGGATTAGGGAGAATCTCACGCAAAGGTTCGAATATGACATCTGGATTGTTTTGGTGTTGAGATGTGATATGGATTTGGAGATCGGAAGAATTACGGAGTTCTTGAAGGAACTGTCGGCAGTGGCCACAAGGGGCGGCGGAGACAGCAAATGCAACGAGGCGGGGGCAGAGGTGAACAGCAAGGTTAGTGATGAGAAACTGCTCAGCGTGAACAGAGTGATGAAGGGGTAATCCAGGAAATTCAAGGTTAACGCCGAGGAATACACGGCCGTCGGAGCCAAGGCCAACGGCAGCGACGTGGTAGTTGGAGATGGGTGGGCGGGCAAGGGTTTGTGCGGGTTGAACCAAGAGAGGGAGGAGGTGGTGGACAGAAGGTAGGCCAAGTTTTTGGGTAATGGAGTCAGCCTCAGAGGCTTCCACCACAAACTGTAGTTGATCCATAATTATCCCTTTCTCTAATGTAAATCCTTTCCGTTTCCTTGTGTTTATTTTTTATTTTTTAGGGTGAGAAGGATCTAAATGTTTGGCACACTTCCTTGAAATGAGGAGGGGAGGATTTGGGAAGGGTAGATGGTCATTTATAGAACAAGTTTTGGTCATTGGCTCATTTCATGGCAATTCATTCTTTTCACATCCTATTTTGTCAACTCAATTACAATGATTTAATATATATATATATATATATATATATGAAATGAGGAGGGGAGGATTTGGGAAGGGTAGATGGTCATTTATAGAACAAGTTTTGGTCATTGGCTCATTTCATGGCAATTCATTCTTTTCACATCCTATTTTGTCAACTCAATTACAATGATTTAATATATATATATATATATATATATATATATATATATATATATATATATATATATATATATATATATATATGATTTGTTAGTTTAATGCTTTCTTTCATTTTAATTTACGTAATATTTCTTTAATTTCGATAGTTAAACAATTATATCTTTGATTGTGAATTTTACATTCTTTTAAACATTTTGAATTTTTAAACTATTGTCACTTGTAATATTTTTATGTAATTTACAAACATATAAAATTTAATTCAAAAAACTTTGATGATTCGATGTATAATTTTTTTTATTAAACTTAAATTTTACTGACAAAAAATAAAAAATATTGCATAAATTGAGACGGAAAAAATACTTATGTTATAGAGTATTAGTATTACTACTTTAAATCACAATATTTCCTATATAAAATCTCCGTTCGCGTTAAGTGGTATAGATGTGACATATTTTTTTTTTATATAGTTTTAGGGTTTGTGACATAATATAGTTACATAGTTTCAAACTATAAAAGACCTTGGATTTCTAGAAAAGTTTCTAAACTGTAAATTGTAGTATTTAGAAGTTTTTTTAGATCCTTATTAGATGGTTGGAAGATAAATAGATGTAATTTAGAATAGGATAATCTAGCTAACTAGTAAAAAAAATTAACTTATTTAGTGATAATATTCATACTTTAATAATATTAGTAAACATGTCAAAAATGTAATTATTTTAAAAATAAATAATTATTCTGATATTATTAATATTTTCTCTCTCATTATTTATCTTTTTTCTCTCTCATAGATTACACATTTTTCTCTATTTATGTAATTGGATAGATATTAATGTCATTTTAATTTTTTTCTCTTTTCTTAAGCTTATCAATCTCTCTTTAACTTTCTTCCTAATTAAATCCCCAGATTTTTCTTTCTTTTTTCTTACACTTCTTTTCAATTTCTCTCTCTAACATTTTTTCAAATCAATTCCACCGATTTTTTATTCAATATTTTAATATTTTCTATTATTTTCATTTAATTTCGTTGCAAGATTTGATTTGAAGATTAAAATTGATTTGGGTATTATGTTTTTCAGATTTCTTATTTATTTACTTACTGATTTTAGTGTTTTTTTTAAAAAAAAAATGTTTTATTGTTCTTAAAACATTTTTTAGGGTATGTGAATGCATAATTCTCTTTTCAATGGACGTTTTCAAGAGAGTTACTAGAGGTATTGGACAAAATAATCAAAGTTCTTTCGATTTTTCATCACTTATTTTTTTTCACTCAAGAATTAAACCACAATGTAGGTTCCACTTCAAAATCTAAGGAGGATATACGACGGGAAAAAATGTCTGAATCTGTCGATGTGCAAAATCTCACATAGATTCATAACCATGAAGTTGAAAAAGACCAATTTATTGGAGAAGAGGTATTTTTTTTTGTATGTTCTGTGTCTTACATGTTTAGTTTAATTTGTTTAGTAATTTTTAGGATTCAAAAAAATACATGTTACAATGCGTTTGGAAGTGTATATGAAATTTTTATTATGTTATAGTTAGTATTTATTTTTGTATTTCATATATTTATTTTACTTTGTGTTCTGTTTTTTTTTTGTGTGTGTGTGTGTGTGTGTTAGTTATGTCAATGTAACATTTTATGAGTTTGATTGTGCATATTTTCATAGTTTGAATGTTTTTTGTATACATAGATTTGGAAGTGTATATTGAATTTTGCTGTTGTTTTAGTCAGTATGTATTTTTGTATTTCATAGTTTGATTGTATTTTGTATCCATAGATTTGAAAATTGTATTTCATATATTTAATTCATTTTGTATTCTATTTTTTTGTGATAGTTATGTCAATGTACCACAGTTAGTATTTATTTTTGTATTTCATAGTTTTATTGTTTTTCGTATTCATAAATTTGAAAGTATATATTGAATTTTAATACTGTTTTAGTCAGTATGTATTTTTATATTTCATAGGTATATTGTATTTTTGTATCTCTAGACTTGGAAATGTATATTATATTAAATATATCTAATGTATTTTGTATTCTGTTATTTTTTTGTATGTGTGATAGTTATGTCAATGTACCACATATTAGTAACCATGTGTGTTTTTTATTTCTCACATTGATACGTATTCAGTAAATTAAGTGCACATTTATATTTTTTATTTGGTATTTTTTTTGTTCGTTAAGGTATGTTGTTGTAACTGTATTGATGTATTATTTATTATCATGTTTTTTGGTTGTGTTATTTTAGTAATATTTCATTGTTTTAAATTCAATATGCCAGGGGACTTCTTATGCTTGCAAAAAACTATCAAAAATTGCACCCCACATTCACTGTGTAGTAAATCATGTCATTAAATCCCAGTTGACTGAGAAACTTACACCGGAACAATATAAACAGTTTGTGAGAGTACGTGTTTTGGTCAGTATATGAAAATCAGAAAATGTGTTGCTCAAGGTCAAATTCATAGGTATTGTATGTCACTAGAAGTAGAAGCTAGTAGTAAGCAGTCTCTTGTAATCAAAGTCAATGAAGCTATTTTAAAGTTCACAATTAGGACGTTTGTGCTCATTACTGGATTAAAATGTGTTGGTGTTGTAGAGGATTTCAAGTTTACACAGAACAACCAAATCCACTTATTGTTCAGAATTTTGGTGGTAATGAGATCATACGTAGATTAGATTTGATCGATACATTCAATGATAAAGTTTGGATTGACAATAATGATGATGTGATTAAGATTGCAATATTATATTTCATTCATATGTTTGTATATTCTGGTAAGAAGAGATCATTGCGAATTCCTAGAATTCACTTTGACTTGATTGAAAGTGATCGGTATATGCATTATCCTTGGGGCAGAAAAGCATTTGAGTGGTTGCTACAGAGTATCAACAAGGTTTTGACTACTGATGGTCAATATTATAGAATATGTGGTATGCTTGTTGTCCATTAAATATGGATATTCGAGTGCATGGGTAAGCGTTAGACAAATTTTGAACAAAAAATCAGTGATCGTATTTCCCATATTCTAAATTGACAAACAGTAGGAGTCAACCCCCGATTCAAAATATTGATGAAAGACACATTCAATGATGGTAATAGAGAGGTATTGTGTATAATTAAAGAAATTGTACCCTCGTAATTGTAATGATTCAATGTATATCTTTTATTATGCTAATTATTGTGTTTAATATCGTGTTCAGATTAAATGGAAGAATGTTGTCCCTTCTCTGATAAAAATTGTTATTCTACAATTGCCTCCTGAAGGTGTTGAAAAATAAAAAGAAAGTGTTCAAACAAAGCCACGTCATGATATTGATGAACAAGCACTTTCTTGATAGAATTTAGATGATGATTTTGTCAACCCACCTCCACCTTCAATGAAGGTTACAGATAAAAGAAAAAAGGGGCAATCAGTATCACCTGCCAAAAGGGTAAGAAAAAAGAACTCAAATATCGCTAATCAAATGAAACAGAATGAACAGATTGATCCAGTAGCGAAACAGAATGTGAAAAAAGTTGCACTTCCGAAAGTTGTGCGGAAGAAACATAAATTGTGTTCTAAGAAGACAACCACTCGCACTTATGTGCCAACAAAGGATTCTCAAAACTATCTGCAAGTGTGTCTCATGAACAATTTATGAGAAAAGAACTCTCCAAGTTACAAAGGAGGTATATATTGTTTATACTTATGTTTTTTCAATATGTTTATTCAAATTATTGCAATCTGTAAAATTTAAACATATTTTAACTGTTTCAAGTTAGAGAAGAGTTCAAAGACACACGAAAGTTGATAAATGATAATTTTAATATCATTATTTTTGTGAATACACTGTTGTAATTTAATATTTTCAGGACAACAAAAATAATGACATTGCTGGTCAAGGATCACAATCGTTTACAAGTTCAATTTTATCAAAAAATCAAAATCAGGTAGGCACAATTCATTTTGAAAATAATAGTTTATTCGATTTGTATTCTGTATTCTTTACTATATTTATGTTTGATATTAATTTTTTCTATATTTGTAGGTACTCTATTTCATTACCCATAGTGATTAAATATATGTTGATTGTTTTTGTATCTAATATATTTTCAGAACAACATAAACAATCACAATGCTGCTCAAGGACCACAACATTTTACAAGTCCAGTTGTATCATAAAATCAAAATAAGGTAGAGACAACTCATTTTGAAAATAAAGATTATTATTTTGTATTCTGTTTTTCTTACTACGTTTATGTTTAATATTAATTTGTATTTTATATGTCGTTTATACTGTATTTTATTATAACTATTTTATATTTATATGTTGACTATTTTTGTATCAAATATCTACATGGATTGAAGGGACTTATTGATGATGAGAATACGAAGTGTGATGAAAGCTCAAATGATGGCAGCAAGAAAGTTTTTCAAGTATGTGCATTATAAATTTTATATTTTTATATGATTTACCAATATTGTTTTTATTCAATCTCCTTTTTTCGAGGATCATTCAATTTTTGAGAATTCAAATCTGGGAGACATACCAAATATTGTTGGGGGTGCTGATAAAAAAGTATGTTGGTTAAATCGACATAACTATATAGTGTAGTTGGGATTGTTTTGAGTACTATTTATAATTAATATTTTTATATTTTTTAAAGGTTGATTGTGACAATTTCCCTGTTCGTACTTTGATCACTATAGATGCTGATTTTAGTTCGTCTAAATCAATAATTTTAATTGTATATTCTACTTATATAAGTTAATTACTTTTATTCTTATTAGGCTAATTTGCATTTGAATAATGTTATTTTTTTTATTAACTACAGATACCTCAACCATCATTTGTATTTGACAAACCCAAAAAAAATAATGTCGCTTGTTTGTGAAGGACAACATGATTTTTCAGATCAAGATGACAATGATGAAGAGGATCAGTTCATATTTCCTGCCCCTATTTAGTCTATAGTTCCAATAGAAGGGTCACAACAATCACAGTTTGAGTTGGATGATTCTTTGATGCCAAGTCTCAGTAACATAAAAAGTATTTATGTTGCTGAGAATACCATTAATGCAAAGCAGAGCATCATCATGCACATTCAAACCACAAGCAATAACAACTCAAATATGCGAAAACATGCTAGCATGGAGAGTCAGAACAAAATAAGTCTTGTTCACATACCATTACCTACACATAGGATTAGACGTCCAGGCCCTTTCAATCCATTCTCATATCTGACATTGTTCGACTCATCTGCAGGTATAAAGACATAACAAATTTTAATATCTTTTAAATTTAATTTTTATATATATACTCTAATTTTTGTATATGGTATGTTATTCCTTAATTTAATATTTACATCAGGTACTTTATCGGTGCAACCAATTATTTTTGAACTAAAACACCCGTTCATTTTTTATCTAATTTCTGGCAATCGTGATATTTTGGGATGCACACCAGTCATGGATTCGCTAAGGTCTTCTTGCAAAACATGAGAACAAGTAAGTATTTAAGAAACATAATAATATTAAAAAAATTGTATCATGTATTATGTATTCTTCATTTTTTTAGTATATGATATATTATTTTTATGTATTCTTGATTATTATTTTGAGGTTGTTTTTCGTAATCAGGTATTAATCTGAATCATTTTTTTATTGTATTCTAAACATGTTAGTGTATTTTTAATTAATCAACTGATTGAATGCTAATGTACGTTGTATTATATAGTGATTGAAACAACTCATCTATTGTTTGTTAATTTTTTTTAAATTATGTATTGTAATAACATTACAGATGTTGATTTGTTGTTAGTTATGTTACACTAAATTCTGGTGCATATTTTCACAAATACATTAGATACATATATAATTTCTATGTTTTATCACAAAATTGTATTATTGCTATTATGTTGTATTCAATATGAAATTATAGCAAATTGTATACATTATAAATTTTGTGTATTGCTTAGACGTCATGATCAGGACCGATATAAGAAGGGTAAAGCACGCATTCTAGTGCCATGTGACTTTGGTGTTGATATTGTAGACAATAAAAATTGGTTCTACAATTTTTACTCAAAAGGACAATTATTGAATGATTCGATAAGTAATAACTGTACTTATTTAGTGATTCTTCGTCGTTTTATTGTTATCTAATCATTATTTATTTTTTATTGTTCGACATATCAATATTATCTTCTATTATTTGAGAAAGAAATCCAAGTATGATGTTGACAGCAGGTAAAAATACATAGCTGTGGATTGTGTGTTTACGTTCTAAATTTCATCAATTTGAAAGAAGTATGAAGATTTAGTTAGTGATATCTGCTGCGCTGATGAAGAGCATTTTATAGGTGATTGCATTAGAGGGTATAAAGTTCATGCTGACATTTCGTGGCATTTGATGGATCACGTATTTATCCCTGTAAATGTAAAGGAAAAATTTCAATGGGAATTGGAGGTACTCTCTCTTAATGATAGACGTGTATACGTTTATGATTCTTATAGAGCGGCAGGTCATGATGCAGCAATCAGGAAAGAGGTTACCAAGTTGGCTCAACTCATTCCGCTTAACTTGACTATGTATGATTATTACAAGAACAGATGTTTAGATAGATCTGTTAGTCAAGAAGAGAATGAGTTATTTGAGATAGTCTTCATAGACAACATACCTTAACAGATCGATGGAAGCTTGTATGTTGTATTAATTTGAATTCAGTATATCATTTTTATTTGTATTTTAATTTTAATTTTTTATTCTCATGTTTTATGAAGGGATTGCGGTATCTATATGCTTGCTTTTGCCGAGTGGTTGTCTTATGGTCAAGGAAATTCAAGTGGTACCTTTGACGTAATGTTTTTAAGTTCAAGATATGCTGCACTTTTTTGGAATTATGCTCAGCAAAAGCAAGACAACAGATCCATTAGTGACAGTGAGGCACCCCTGAGACATAGCATGCCGCAATCTGTCCGTGTTGGGTATGCTCCAATTGAAATACAGTAATTGTGCGTTTGTTGAAGATATTTCTTTGTGTTTTAAAATTACTTAATTTATGTTTGATCAACTTTTATGTTGTTGTATATTTTTCATACTTATAATTTTGGTTAACTTTTATGTAGCTGATAATTCTTCATACTTATCATTTTAATTAACTTTTGTGTAACAGTTTATTCTGCATACTTTTCATTTTGGTTTGATGTAAATATATTATGTTAGTTGATTCCGTGTGTTGTATTTTGTGTTTTGTATCCATCGTTGTAAAATTGTTGTATTACATTATATACATTAACAGGTTTTTCCTTATGTTGTATATTCATTACGTCACATTAGTTGTAGTTGTATTGTTTGTAGTAAAATTTAATTTATTTTCAAATGTGGGCACATTATTTATATTATACAGTGTCAAATATATTTGTTTATGAACATTAAATCACAATTTCTCAAGTCATATTTTTCAGTGTTCTTACATATACATATACATATTGAATTCTTAGCTTATTCATATACAATGTGATAGACAATAGTATTGAGTAAGCTATCAAATGATTTTGTATTTCATTATAAATAATATTTTTTTGTATTCTATTTTTTCTATATCAATGACTTTATTTTATTTTTTTTTGTTTAATTTTGTTTACTTTATTTTTTAAGAGCGTTTAAGTTATATATTACAAATACAAAAATTTTATTAGGATACAAGTATATACGCGTAAATGAATATATTTTGATAAAATATATTCATTGAACATTATGAAAACATCAAAAATAAATATCAAAGGATAAACAATTTTTACAAACACATGCAAAATTATTTTTCAAAACAAAATCAAACATATCTAACTATTCAATTCGCGGTCCATTCCTGCATGATCTCCTTTTATGTCCCTTTTAACCCCAAGTACTACAAGAATTCTTGTTCTTCTTTTCATATAGCTCACTATATGACTGATCAATCAGTTCAAGCATTGACAAACCTGCCTTCCTTCTGTGTTCAGGACGGAGACTCTTTCTGCCTTTGTCGAACTGCCTTGACGCTTGTTTTCTCCTCTTTGATTTTATTAACTATCTTCTATAGCAGACCCTTTTTTTGTCCAATCAAAAATGATTTTATCATTTCGGAATCCGCAATTCAATATAGATGGATATATACCCAATCTATATGTCTCAACTTTTTTGGAGGCCTCCTAGGCAGTTTTTTGAACTTTGGAGGCTTAACTATTTCATTCTCTACATATCCAGGCACATTCCAATCATTTCGATCAGGTAATGGATTGATTGGATTGACATATGTAACAAGTAATATATTTGGCTTGTAAAGGTCAGAACAATACGGTTCAAGATCAAAAAATTTCTTCTTTAAAACAGCCCAAGCGTGCGAACATTGTATTTCATCCACTTGAAATTTCATACATGTGCAAGTTTTCCTTGCAAGACAAACAATAAATGTTTCCCCTTCATGACGAACACTGTGCACATAATTACTTGTTGCAACTACCTATTACACAAAGTTAAAAGGAAGTTAAGTTATATCAATTATACAATCTTTACTTTTTACTGGATGAAATAAAAAATACAACACTTTTAATGAAGCATAAACATACCGTCATATGCAATGAAAGTTCTTCATTTTCAAAGAGCATTTATTGTGCTTTACCACAAAGTGTCGTGAATGTATTAGAAGCATATGTATGGTTTTTAAAATTCCATCGACCAAACATTTGTCTAATTTCCTCAAGAAAATCATATATAGGTAATTCTCTTGCTTCCACAAGGCATGCATTTATGTATTCAACTATGTTTGATGTCATCACGGTGCCTCGATCAACTGTTGCATACACTCGTGCCCATTTATCATAACTATCAAATTCCAAATAATTCTTCACCCTAATATCAACACGTTCTACTTTTTTCATCAGTTCATTAAATTTAGAATATTTGTATGCCTTTGTCATTGCATAAAACACTTCTGAAAAAAGACTGTCATGTGACTTTTTGTAAAGAGTCTTCACGTTATTCCAAAGATGAAACATGCAAGCATAATGTGGTATATTGTACATTCTCATAACTGTTTTTATAATACTCTCGTTTCTGTCGGATACAACACACATTTTATCCTTTAAACCATGAGCTTCTCTAAATTGTTCAAAAAATCAAGTCTGCATCATTTTCCGAATCAATAATATCGTATACTAGCGGCAATATATTTTCTGAATATATACAATCCAAACATTAGGATATACATAGGCAAATACAACAAATACATTTTTTAATAATATAATACAGTGCGTAATTCTTTATAAGAATATAAGTATCTAATAGTTACCTGCTCCATCCAGTGTGCTTGCAGACACAAATGTGCCATCATAAGTTACCCTGAGATGGTTGCCGTCTACTACAACTATTGGCTTACAACTTTCAAAACCTTTTATGAAAGGAAACAAAGATATAAAGACATATAGAAATTCATTTTCTTTCGTCTTCTTCATTCTTGTATGTGATCCAGGATAAGTGGTGTCCAATATATATAAATAACTGGGCAATTTACTATATGAATCAAATGGTGTCCCGTTAGTGTATTTATTGCCTTTTCCCTACCATTCCATGACACAGATTAGGATACATCTATGCCAAGTTCAAATCTAACATCAATTTGCATGTCTTTCGGAGTCAACTTTCTTTTATGATCAACTAGCTTGGGTTTTATTATACCTCCAACAAGACTGATTGTTGCTTGTGTCTAACGATACACCTTATATTTTAATGGACGTGTATGCTCACCAACAAACTTTCTAATTCTAAACATTCCCGATTTATTGATGTTGGGAGCCTTCATTGTCCATCCACAATTTTCAGATACACAAACAAGTATATAACTAGTCGAATTATAAAAGAAAATAAACAAAATAAATTAATACATGATATTATATGGAATAATTACTGTAACAACAAAAGATAAAATCTATATAAAAACAAAATACCTTACTACACTTGATCTTTCTGTCTTCCACTGAAATCTATTATCAATGACATATTCATCATCACAGCATTCAAAGTACGTTTATTCTCATAAACTTGATTCTCAATGACTTCTTTATGATTTATATTGCAGATAATAGAGTTTTAACTCAATACTGACTAATGGTGCACTAATAACTAATGCTTGGTTATCAATAGTACTTCCTCCATTTATACTACACATGCTAATATCTTCTTCATACTGATTTTACACTTTATATCACGATCGTTCACAAATACAGTTACACAAATGGGGTACTTCGCAAATTCTCGAGCTTTTTTTCTTCAATGAGACATATACTCTCATTCCCATATCGTTGTGTATCTCCAAAGGTGCAATGCTACCTTCTATTTTATACTTAAGTTTCAATCTGTTATACCTCAAATCTACCCCAATCTGCTTAGCAACTTCATCAACTATATTTTTATACGATGCGTATTTTTTAATCATTATTTCCTCAGTTGTGTAATCAACATAGCAATTATCTTCAGTCCAATGTCCAAAATGCTTTATTATAAAACTAATGCCCTCCATATATGCTTTGTAGTCAAAAAATAAATAATCAAATAATCAATACTAGATACGAAAATAATGACATTACCATTAATTTGTATCAAGAATATAAAACAATAAAGTTACAATAGTAATTCAAATATACGATTCGAACATTATTTTTTGTCTAAACTTTTGATGCATCACATACGTATTCTGTTGGATATATAACTTTTTATACAAAAGTTACAAAAACAAATTCAAATCAGAATACTCTTTATTTTAACAATATATCAGTACATCTGGATTAAAAAAAATGTCAACAAACCCAGAAAAAATAAAGATAATTGCATTGATTAAAATACATGATAATTTAACACACAAATACGTATGAATAATTATTATAAAAATAAAATCACATTAAATCACAATCAAATACAAAAAATATAAGGATTATTTAATTAAAACACCTGAATTTTGACTTTTCTATTGTGTTTATTTTCCAAAAATCTTTTACCCAGTTTATTCTCCATAACATAAACCTCGCAGGATTTTTTTTATGAACATCATGAATAATGAACAGATATATCATTCAGTTTTTCAATAAGTTGTAACTGATATTGAGAGTTTTAAGCATCAGTTACTTTTTATTATTTTTCTCTCCCCTAAATAGCTCATATTTGTTATTTAAATTATGTATTCTTTTTAATTAAATAAAATAATTAAAATATACATAATAAGGTAAAATTTTGACAGTATCACTAAATATTGAAAGTGTTGACACTATACCCTATTAAATACTAAAACAATGACATTTTAAAAAAATTTCCTTTAGAATAATTATTAAAGCATCTCTAACATATTAGTATAATTAAGAGCGAGGCATATGTAATCAACTTCTTCTTTATAAAATATTTTTTTTATTTCTAGCTTCTTTTCTATTGAATTTTTGAACTCTAATTAATGAGCTTGAGTAAGTAAAATAATTCTAAATAATATTTAAATATAAATAAAATATTTATAATATGTGGATTCCTTAAATACTGATGATCTTTATAAAAATACTATGCAGAATATGTTGAATTATTATTATTATTATTATTATTATTATTACCATGATCATTATCATTTATCATCATCACTTTGCAATCTATATTTAATATACATTTGTTAAATAAAGTGATTCACATATACTTATTGTTACACAAAATGTAGTAGTTCGGATAGCTTTTCCATTGATAGAAGTGAAAATATTGACTCTTCAAAATTATTTTTTAAATTTTCTATGACAACAAAATTTGTACAGGATATATGATTCATTTCACAAAGTTCTGTTAGTACAAATGAATAAGAAAGATAAAATTTCAACGAATACAAAATAAAACTTGCTTGGCTTAGAGGCACGTTAATATGTTTCTTGATGATAGTTGGAGTCTCCCACGAGCAATCGGAAGAATAAATAACAACTCTATCTTTGAGATTCAATTAAGCCGCAAAACTGTCACGACCCAAAACGAGCCGCGAGTGGCACCCGCACTTATCCTATTATGTGAGCGAACCAACAAATCTAAACCCCAACATTTACCAACAATTCAACCATAATGAACAAAATATAATGCGGAAGACTAAAAATCTTATCAATATAACCAGTAAATAAGCTTCTAAAGTTTATCAACTATCATTCCCAAAATCTGGAAGTCATCACACCAAGAACATCTATTCTCAAGTTCCTAATTCTAAGAGTATTTAAGAAAACTAAAATAAGTAAGCAGATGGACTATGTCCGAACTTCAAGACATCAAGACGTGAAGGAGAGAATCCAGCACGAGCTAGGAACAGTAGCTCACCCTGAATTCTGATATGCTGGAGACTGGCTAGATTTGCGGACGAGTCGAAGTCGATGGCACATTTGCTGCACTCCACAAATAACAAAGATAAAAATACAAGTAGGGGTCAGTACAAGGAACACATACTGAGTAAGTATCATCGGCCAACTCAAAATAGAAAGCAATATATATCGAATAATAATATGAAATCAAAGAAAAGTAAGGGCGTCCCCCTACCGTTCCTCAAGACTCTACTAGACTCGTTCTTGTGTGATGACACCAACGAACCTAATGCTCTGATATCAAGTTTGTCACGACCCAAAACGAGCCGCGAGTGGCACCCACACTTATCCTATTATGTGAGCGAGCCAACAAATCTAAACCCCAACATTCACCAACAATTCAACCATAATGAACAAAATATAATGCGGAAGACTAAAAATCTTATTAATATAACCAGTAAATAAGATTCTAAAGTTTATAACCTATCATTCCCAAAATCTGGAAGTTATCACACCAAGAACATCTATTCTCAAGATTCTAATTCTAAGAGTATTTAAGAAAACTAAAATAAGTAAGCAGATGGTCCATGTCCGAACTTCAAGACATCAAGACGTGAAGGAGAGAATCCAGCACGAGCTAGGAACAGTAGCTCACCCTGAATTCTGATATGCTGGAGACAAGCTAGAGTTGCGGACGAGTCAAAGTCGATGGCACGTTTGTTGTACTCCACAAATAACAAAGAGAAAAATACAAGTAGGGGTCAGTACAAGGAACACGTACTGAGTAAGTATCATCGGCCAACTCAAAATAAAAAGCAATATATATCGAATAATAATATGAAATCAACTACCACACTTAACTGGTGACAACAACAAGTACAAGAATCATTGGCAACAACACCAAACACACCCATGAGGACTCAAGCCTCCACACCATACTCATTTGGGAAAAATAGGTTCTTTGAATTGAGTATATTACGTAATTCAAGATTCATCCTCTTCTTTATTATCGTGTCGGAACGTGACACTCCGATCCCCTATTACTACCATGTCGGAACGTGACACCCGATCCCCTATTACTACGTGTCCAAACGTGACACCCGATCCCCTATTTCTACGTGTCGGAACGTGACACCCGATCCCCTATTTCTACGTGTCGGAACGTGACACCCGATCTCCTAATTCTACATGTCGGAACGTGACACCCGATCCCCTAATTCTACGTGTCGGTACGTGACACTCCGATCCACTAATCTCATTACTTAGTTCATCAAGCCTCTTTTATGTCAATGCATCATCTTAATAGAGAGGGATAAGATTTAGGATTCCACAATCACAACATACAAACACACAATCAAGCATATAGAAGACGTTACAACACTACCAATTACATATCAATCACTATTTAGAGTTTACTATGACATAGCATAAACCATAACCTACCTCCACCGAAGAATTGCGATCAAGCAAGCTACTTCCCAAAGCCTTTTTGCTTTTCCTCTTCATTTCTCTCTTCTCTCGCTCGTTCTCCCCTCTTCTTGTTCTTTTTATTTTTCTTTTACAGATTCTTTTTCTTTTACCCTAATTATCATATAATCAAGTATCAAAGATGATAAAAGTAACCCATTATTTATTTTAAAGGTTACCTCCTTTAACCCCCAAGTAAATGAGTTATTAAACTTATCCACTAATTTCATACAGTTTGTCATAAATAGTCCAAAACACCCCTTAAAACTTTTAGCAGAAATCCAACCCAGTCGAGGTTACGCCGCTCGTGACGGCCCATCGTACCTGCGACGGTCCGTCCTGCAGGTCCGTCACAAAGTTTAGAGAGTCAAATTCAGTAGGGATGTTTGTGACGATCCGTCGTGTCTACGACGATTCGTGCTGCAATTCCGTCGCGAAGTTCAGAGAGTCAAATTCAGTAGGGATGTTTGTGACGATCCGTCGTGTCTACGATGGTTCGTGCTGTAATTCCGTCGCAAAGTTTAGAGAGTTTATCCCATAACCCACAGGAAAATTACACAAGTGTGGGACGACGGAGTCCATGACGGTCCGTCACGTGATCCGTCGATCCAGTCAGTTTTATCACAAATGATTCTGCTGCTCGAAATGACTAAACATGTCGTTACAATAGATACCAATTTACCCATCATTTGTCCTCGAACAATCACAAGAAGAAAAACAATGGCGAGAAAGAGTACCTGAATCTGTAAAAAGGTGTGGATATCTTTCTTGCATATCAGCCTCCTTCTCCCAAGTGGACTCTTCAACTGGCCGATTCTTCCGTTGAACCTTGATGGATGCAATCTCCCTTGATCTCAACTTGCGGATTTCTCTATCTAGAATGGCAACGGCTCCTCCTCATAAGACAAATTCTCGTCAAGAAGATCTGAATCCCAACGAATAATGTAGTTTCCGTCCCCATGGTATCTTTTCAGCATAGACACATGAAATACCGGGTGCGCTCCTGACAGTCCTGGAGGCAATGCCAACTCATAAGCCACCTCCCCCACGCGCTTCAGAACTTCAAATGGACCAATATACCTTGGACTAAGCTTACCTCGCTTACCAAACCGCATCAACCCTTTCATGGGTGAAACCTTCAGCAAGACTTGCTCACCCTCCATGAAATCCAAGTCCCTAACCTTTCGATCTGCATATTCTTTCCGCCTGTTCTTAGCGGCTAGAAGCTTTTCCTGAATGAATTTTACTTTATCTAACGACTCCCTCAACAGATCGGTACCCCATGGTCTTACCTCAAATGCATCAAACCAACCAATGGGAGACCTACATCTCCTCCCATACAGTGCCTCGAATGGGGCCATATCAATACTTGAGTGATAGCTATTATTGTATGAGAACTCTGCTAAGGGTAAGATGTTGCCTCAATGACCACCGAATTCTATCACACATGCATGAAGCATATCCTCCAAAACCTGAATCGTTCGCTCAGACTGCCCATCGGTTTGAGGGTGAATTGTAGTACTAAGATCCAACCTAGTACCTGATCAGCATGCAATGTTTTCCAAAACTTAAAAGTAAACTGCGTACCTCTGTCTGATATGATGGAAAGTGGAACTCCATGCAATCGAACAATTTCTGAGATATAACGTTTGGCTAACTTCTCTGCATAGTAAGACACCTTGACCGGAATGAAGTGAGCAGACTTAGTTAATCTGTCAACAATTACCCAAATGGAGTCATACTTACCCAATGTCTTTGGAAGACCCACTACGAAATCCATTGCAATTCTCTCCCACTTCTATTCAGGATTGGGCATTCTCTGAAGTGTCCCCCCATGCCTCTAGTGTTCATACTTTAACTGCTGACAATTCGGGCATTGAGCAACAAAATCAACAATGTCACGCTTCATCCTACTCCACCAAAAATGTTGCTTTAGGTCACGATACATTTTGGTTGCACCAGGATGTATATAATACCTTGAACTAAGAGCCTCTGTAAGAATAGTGTGAATCAAATCATCGACGCGGGGAACACATACCCTTACCTTAATTCTCAAAATGCCTTCCTCATCAATTTTTGCTTCTTTAGCCTCTCCTGGCAATACCATATCTCGAATCCGGATCAGTTTCTCATCAGTAAACTGCTTTCCCTTAATCTTGTCAAGAAAGGAAGATCTTGCCTCCACACAGGACAAAAATCCTCCCTTCTCCAGTACTTCCAACCTCATAAAGTCATTAGCCAAAGTCTGAACCTCTCTAGCCAATGGGCGTCTAGAAACCTGCAAGTGAGCTAGACTTCCCATGCTCCCTGCCTTTCTACTTAAAGCATCTGCCACAACATTAGCTTTTTCTGGGTGATACAAGATAGTAATATCATAGTCCTTCAGTAGTTCCATCCACCTCCACTGTATCAAATTCAAATCTTTCTGAGTAAAGACATACTATAAACTACGATGATCTGTATAGACTTCACACTTAACCCCATATAGATAATGTCTCCATTTCTTTAAGGCAAACACAACTGTAGCAAACACCAAATCATGGGTCAGATAGTTACGTTCATGCACCTTTAATTTCCTCGAAGCATGAGCAATTATATTCCTCTCCTGCATTAGCACTGCACCCAAACCAGAATAAGATGCATCACATAAAATAATGAAGTTTTGACCTTCCACTGGCAAGGTAAGAATTGATGCAGTAGTCAACAAGGTCTTGAGTTTCTGAAAGCTTTCTTCACATTCGTCCGACCATACAAATGGAATACTCTTCTTAGTCAAATTTGTCAGTTGGGAAGCGATCGAAGAAAATCCCTTGACAAATCGACGGTAGTAACAAGCTAAACCAACAAAGCTCCTTACCTCTATAACATTAGTAGGTCTTACCCAATTCTTCACTGCTTCAATCTTGGAAGGATCCACCATCACTCCATCCTTAGAAACTACGTGCCCCAAGAAGGACACTGAATCTAGCAAAAACTCACACTTGGAGAATTTGGCATAAAACTTTTTCTCTCTCAACACTTCCAATACCATTCTCAAATGCTCATCATGTTCTTTCCTGCTCTTTGAGTATATCAGTATATCATCAATGAATACAATGACAAAGAGATCTAGATATGGCTTAAAAATCCCGTTCATCAGGCTCATGAAAGCAGCAGGCGTTCGTAAGTCCAAAAGACATTACTAAGAATTCATAATGCCCATACCTGGTTCGAAAAGCAGTCTTTGGCACATCTGCTGTCCGTATTTTAAATTGATGATAACCAGATCTCAAATCAATTTTTGAGAAGGTACAAGCACCTTGTAACTGATCGAACAAATCATCAATGCGAGGAAGAGGATACTTGTTCTTAGTAGTTACCTTATTCAGTTGCCTGTAGTCAATGCACATCCTAAAACTTCCATCCCTCTTCTTCACAAACAAAACAGGAGCACCCCAATGGGATGCACTGGGTCTAATAAAGCCTTTACCTAACAACTCTTGATGTTGGACCTTTAACTCCCTTAACTCAGCTGGAGCCATTCTATAAGGAGGTATGGAAATGGGGCGAGTGCCCGGTTCCAGATCAATGAAAAAATCAATATCCCTATCTGGTGGCATACCAGGAATGTCTGCGGGAAACACATCCAGAAACTCGCGGACTATCAAAACAGACTCAATCGAAGGTACTTGGGAAGTATCATCCCTGAGATGTGCCAAGAAAGCTAAACAACCTTTACTAACCATTCTCTTAGCACGAAGAAAGGAGATAATACGAACTGGAGTGGAAGTATAGTCACCCTCCCATACTAGCGGATCTGTCCCATGCTTGGCTAATGTCACAATTTTAGCATTACAATCTAAGATTGCAAAATTTGGAGAAAGCCAAGTCATACCCAGAATTACATCGAAATCAACCATTTCTAAGATAATCAAGTCTACATAAGTATTTCTCCCCACAAAAGTCACAAGACAAAACCTATACACCTTCTCAACTATCACAGTCTCACCCACAGGAGTAGAGACACGAATAGGCATGTCAAGCAAATCACAATGTAAATTAGGAACAGTAGAAAATGAGGAAGATACATATGAAAATGTGGATCCAGGATCAAATAATACAGAAGCCACGCAATCACAGACCAAAAGATTACCTGTGATAACAACATCAGATGTCTCTGCTTCAGATCTCCCGGGGAAAGCATAACAATGGGCCCTATAACCTGTCTGTCCGTTGCACCTACCATGTTGTGATGCAGTGCTTCCAACTTGTCCGCCACCTCGGCTGATTTGGACCACCATTACATTGACCAACGCGTCCTCCAGAATGGCGGCCTCTCCCACGACCACCTCTACCCCTAATTGTTGGGGGTCTGTAACTCTGTTTTGGACAAAACCTCCTAATATGTCCAGTCTCTCCACATCCGTAACACTCTCTGGAGTCAAGCATAGGCCTCTGTGAGAACGACGAAGTCTGGGGATAACCTCCAAACTCAGAGAAATGTTGACCGGTCTGCGGTGGACCCCCAGCTACAGCCTGCAGTGAAGACTAAATAGGTCGGGCTGGGTAACCTCCTGAACTCTGCCCTCTGGAGTAAGAACCACTAAATTCACCTCCCTTACGAATCTTCTTAGATGTCGATGCCATGGTGAAGTCGTCTGGCTTCACTCCCTCCACCTCTATCAACAAATCAACCACTTCCTGAAAGGATTTTGCTGCAGCAGCTACCTGTAAGGCTGGGATCTGCAAATCTGACCTCAATCCTTTCACAAAACGGCGAATCCGCTCTTGTGGACTGAAGTAAAGCTAGGTGGCATATCTGGATAGTGCATGAAACTTAGACTCATAAGCTGTAACCGACATCCTGCCTTGCTCTAGGCTCAGGAACTCATCTCTCCTCCTATCCCTCAAAGTCCGGGGTATATACTTCTCCATAAATAGGCTAGAGAATGATGCCCACGTCATAGGTGGTGCCTGTGCGGGTTGACACTCAACATACGACCGCCACCACATTTTGGCATTTCCCTGAAACTGATAGGTCACAAACTCAACCCCGAATCGTTCTACTATATCCATCTTATGTAGCAGCTCATGACAATCAACCAGAAAATCATAGGCATCCTCATATTCATCACCCTTGAAGACTGGAGGTTTCAACTTTAAGAATTTAGTGAAAAGTTCATGCTGATCACTCGTCATTATAGGCCCTGTAGTCAATACGTGACTACTCCCAATGAGGCATCCATGCGGGGAGCCACAACAGCTGCATGTTGTACTCCCGGAACCTGAGGTGCTGGTGCAGAAAATACTGGAGGTGTCTGGCCTTGATCAGATAACCCGCTAAGATAAGCAAGAACCTGGTTAATCATCTCTGGGTAGGTTGGGGTGGTAATTCCTCATCTTGCACTTGCTCATTTTCCCCTTCCTCACCCTCTCTTACTACCTCCTCAGTCGGTGGAGGAGTCACCACCATAGTACTAGCTGGGCCAGGTGCTTGTCCTCTTCCTCTAGAGGACGTCCTCCCGCGACCTCTACCACGACCTCTTGCCACTGCTCCTCTTCGAGCTACAGCCCCAGTGGCTGGCTCAGACGCACCCTGTCTTGCCGGTGTTGGTGTTGGCACAGCCGTTGCTCTAGTTCTAGCCATCTGCGAAATAGAGTGAGGATGTCAAATACCAATTTGTATCACCCAGATACCAATTGGATCCAAGTAATAGCACGAAAAGAAGAAAGAATGGAATTTTTCCTAAAGTCCTATAGCCTCTCAAAGAAAACTAAGGGCGTCCCCCTACCGTTCCTCAAGACTCTACTAGACTCGTTCTTGTGTGATGACACCAACGAACCTAATGCTCTGATATCAAGTTTGTCATGACCCAAAATGAGCCGCGAGTGGCACCCACACTTATCCTATTATGTGAGCGAGCCAATAAATCTAAACCCCAACATTCACCAAAAATTCAACCATAATGAACAAAATATAATGCGGAAGACTAAAAATCTTATTAATATAACCAGTAAATAAGATTCTAAAGTTTATCAATTATCATTCCCAAAATCTGGAAGTCATCACACCAAGAACATCTATTGTAAAGTTTCTAATTCTAAGAGTATTTAAGAAAACTAAAATTAGTAAGCAGATGGTCCATGTCCGAACTTCAAGACATCAAGACGTGAAGGAGAGAATCCAGCACGAGCTAGGAACAGTAGCTCACCCTGAATTCTGATATGCTGGAGACTGGCTAGAGTTGTGGACGAGTCAAAGTCGATGGCACGTTTGCTGCACTCCACAAATAACAAAGAGAAAAATACAAGTAGGGGTCAGTACAAGGAACACGTACTAAGTAAGTATCATCGGCCAACTCAAAATAAAAAGCAATATATATCGAATAATAATATGAAATCAACTACCACACTTTACTGGTGACAACAACAAGTACAAGAATCATTGGCAACAACACCAAACACACCCATGAGGACTCAAGCCTCCACACCATACTCATTTGGGAAAAATAGGTTCTTTGAATTGAGTATATTACGTAATTCAAGATTCATCCTCTTCTTTATTATCGTGTCGGAACGTGACACTTCGATCCCCTATTACTACCGTGTCGGAACGTGACACCCGATCCCCTATTACTACGTGTCGAAACGTGACACCCGATCCCCTATTTCTACGTGTCAAAACGTGACACCCGATCCCCTAATTCTACATGTTTGAACGTGATACCCAATCCCCTAATTCTACGTGCCTGTACGTGACACTCCGATCCACTAATCTCATTACTTAGTTCATCAAGCCTCTTTTATGTCAATGCATCATCTTAATAGAGAGGGATAAGATTTAGGATTCCACAATCACAACATACAAACACACAATCAAGCATATAGAAGACTTTACAATACTACCCAATACATATCAATCACTATTTACAGTTTACTATGACATAGCATAAACCATAACCTACCTCCACCGAAGAATTGTGATCAAGCAAGCTACTTCCCAAAGCCTTTTTGCTTTTCCTCTTCGTTTCTCTCTTCTCTCGCTCGTTCTCCCCTCTTCTTGTCCTTTTTATTTTTCTTCTACAGATTCTTTTTTCTTTTACCCTAATTATCATATAATCAAGTATCAAAGATGATAAAAGTAACCCATTATTTATTTTAAAGGTTACCTCCTTTAATCCCCAAGTAAATAAGTCATTAAACTTACCCACT
The DNA here is from genome assembly GCF_036512215.1 of Solanum lycopersicum. NCBI lineage: Eukaryota > Viridiplantae > Streptophyta > Magnoliopsida > Solanales > Solanaceae > Solanum > Solanum lycopersicum. The sequence continues at coordinate 23,837,999 of NC_090806.1, forward strand.
AATTTCATACAGTTTGTCATAAATAGTCCAAAACACCCCTTAAAACTTTTAGCAGAAATCCAACCCAGTCGAGGTTACACCGCTCGTGACGGCCCGTCGTACCTGCGACGGTCCGTCCTGCAGGTCCGTCACAAAGTTCAGAGAGTCAAATTCAGTAGGGATGTTTGTGACGATCCGTCGTGTCTCCGACGGTTCGTGCTGCAATTCCGTCGCGAAGTTCAGAGAATCAAATTCAGTAGGGATGTTTGTAACGATCCGTCGTGTCTACGACGGTTCGTGCTGCAATTCCGTCGCGAAGTTCAGAGAGTTGATCCCATAACCCACAGGAAAATTACACAAGTATGGGACGACGGAGTCCATGACGGTTCGTCATGACCATGATGGTCCGTCGCGTGATCCGTCGACCTAGTCAGTTTTATCACAAATGATTCTACTGCTCGAAACGACTAAACAGGTCATTACAAAAACAAGTAGCATTCAAGAATGTTGCTCTTCTATTCTTGAATTGGCGATTTCACCTTTTGATCAATGTCTCGCAAGTGTTTTAGGAAAAGTACTTTTATTTGAATGCTTATCCTTTTCAACCGAAGAAACTCAATTTATAGGATAAAAAGTTTTACAAGAAAAATACTTTTAATTAATAGAATTTATTAGGTTCATTAATTGGAAACAAAAAGTTTATCTTTCAAAAATCTATAACTTAGAATTAATTTTTTTTGCAAATGTTTATAACATAGATTTAAAATAAATGAATGTTACAACTCACATTCATGTATTTGTTATTTCAAAATGGATGACTTTGTTTCAAAGTTAAGAAACACTAAATTTTACAATCCCCCACTTGTTTCAAGAAATTTTATCTTTGAAAAAAATTTTAAAAAAATTTGTGAGACGTTAATCTAGCAACATGCATCAATAATGGTGTCTTTTGAACTTGAACCATTAGCTAGTGAAGATTTTCTAAATCATTGACTACTTAGTGAAAAAATATTGAACTAAGTGGTTCATTTAATGAAGTTAAAAAAATACTCCATGCATATCACTATGTTCGATGAAAATCAAAATCCTTTGACACGTTACGGCCATGTGTCCTGAATCCTTTTTAGCCAAGTGCTTTAAGATTTTCCTGTTAAAATCTTATTGAAGTGGCCTCCACTTCACACTTAGTGCGGTGAATTCATCAAGAGTAACTTTGCATATTGCGACCAAATAGTCTATGAACTTCATTAAGAGAAATAAATCTCATCCTCCTTTACACAAAGTATCGGTAAATCTATGATGATGTATTCCTACACACTACAATCGAAATTGATTTATAGACTTATTAAGAGAATATAATCTCATCCTTCACTTTAGTAGGAATAAAAAGATTTATCAAGAGTTTTCTTACCAACTCCAACCGATATCGGTCTTATAAATTTATGAAGAGAAAATAATCTCAATTATGCACATCTACTTGTTTCATTTTATTTGAAAATGGGAATTTTATTGATGTGCTTCATAATTGTAACTTTACTTGTTTTTTCCTTTGAACCCAAGATTACATCATTAGGTAGGGTTACCATAAAGTATAATTAATTTACAACAGGCTTTATTCTCGTCCTATTACAACTTTCCACCACTAACTCTTTGCCTAACCCTTTAGACAAAGAATACGCCAAATTAAATTTGGACTTCACATATTAAAGAGATATCACGCCTTCCTCCAATAAACTCCTCGCATGATTGTGTTTGAGACAAACTTGTCTCGACTTGCCATTGTAGCAATCACTTGAAGCCTGAAATATAGCAGCTTGATTATCATAATAGATAGTTAACGGTGGTATTGACTTACTCCATAAAGGAATATCAATCAGCATTGATCAGAATCAATCAACTTTTTCTCCAGCAGAAGAAATAGCTATAAATTCTGACTCCATGGTTTAATGAGTAATACATGTCTGCTTCTTTGATTTCCGAGATATTGCTGCTCCAGCCAAGTGAAAATCCAAGCAGTAATAGATTTAGAGTTATTCAGATCAGAATTCGAAGTAGCATCACTATAGCCTTCAAGAACAACGAAAAATGTAGAATAATGCAGGCCAACATTAATTGTACCCTTCAGGTATCTAAAACACGAATTAATGCATTTCAATGTTCAACTCCGAGATTACTAGTAAACTTGCTCAAAATTCCTACTGCGTAACCAATATCCAGCCTAGTACAATGCATGGAATACATAAGACTCCCAACAATCTGAGAATATGTCAGCTAGTCGAGAACATCACTAGAGTTCCGTATTAGTTTGATGCTAGGATCAAATGGTGTAGGAGCAGGTTTGTCATCAAAGTGACCAAACCTCTTTAGAACTTTCTCAATATAACTTCATTGAGTAAGAGTCAAGCCATTTGCTGATCTTATAATTTTAATACCCAGAATTACATCAGCTTCTCCAAGATCGTTTATTTCAAATTGAGAAGCTAGAAAAAATTTTGTTTTTTTGACTCTTTCAATATCAGTTCCAAAGATCAACATATCATCTACATAAGAACATAATATAACACCAGTTGTATTTTGAAATTTACTAAAAATGTAAATATCACCACCATTGATTGAGTATCCATTACAAATCATTACTCTTCTAAATTTCTCATTCTATTGTTTTGGAGCTTGTTTTAATCCATAAAGAGATCTAAGAAGCTTACAAACATTGTGGTCTTGATCGGTACGACAAATTCTTCTGGTTGTTTTATGTAAAATTCTTCATCTAGATCACCATTTAAAATTGCAGTCTTCACATCCATTTGATGTATTACCAAACTATGAATTGCGGCTAAAGCAATCAAGAGTCGAATAGAAGTCATTCGAGCTACATGTGCAAAGGTATCAAAACAACCAATATCTTTCAATTGAGTAAAACATTTTGCCACCAAGCGAGCTTTGTACTTATCTAAGGTACCATCAAATTTTAGTTTCTCTCCCTAAAGATCCATCTACAACCAATAGATTTACATTCAGGAGGGAGGTCTGATAAAATCCATGTATTGTTTGATATAATAGAGTGTATTTCATCATCAATACCTTCACATCAGAATGGAGCATCATGTGAAGCAATTGTTTCAGCATAACTTTAAGGATCTCTTCCAACTAAATAGACTTGAAAATTTGGTCCAAAGTCTCTTGGTTTGACTGATCTTGCACTGCGTCTTGGTTGACTTTCTTCCAAAGGTTTAACTATTTTTCTTTTAAGAGTAGATACAAAGAACTTGTATTTTGTTCCAAAAATTCTTTTTCTTAGGAAATATATGCTCAAAAAAGTTAGCATACAAAGATTCAATGATTGTGTGAGGGGTTGGAGTCTCAAGATTCAAAAATCTATAAGCCTTACTGGTTTGTGAATAACCAATAAATTCACAATCTACTCCTCTATGTCCAATCTTAGTCAACTGTTGATCTAGTAATCTAACATGAGTCAAAAAACCCCGTACTTTAAACTGGTTTATATTTGGTTTTCGATTCTTCCAAATTTCATATGGAGATGAATCATGTTTCTTGAAAGGACTTCGATTCAAAATATGACATGCAGAAAATAAGGCTTTAGTCAACAAATTTTCAATGATACCAGATCCATAAATCATAGAGTTAGCCATTTCGATGAAAGTTCTATTCTTTCTTTCTGCTACACCATTTTGTTGTGGTGTATAAGACATAGTAAATTATTTCTCAATGCCTTCTTTTTCACAAAAATTAATAAAATATGATTTTAAATATTCTCCACCTCTATCAGATCTAATTGATAAGTTCTTTAAACTCAATTCATTTTCAACTTCTGCTTTATATGTTTTAAAAGTCTCAAATGTCTCATCTTTTGTTTTTAATGGAAATACATATGTATACCTTGAGTAATCGTCAAAGAAAGTGATAAAATATCTCTTTCCATGAAGTGATAAAAAATTCATCTCACAATTATCAGTGTGGATTAACTCCAAAAGTGTGGATATCCTTTCAACAGGCTTATAAATTTTTCTTTGTTATTTTACATTACTACAAGTAATACACTTAGCAACATGATCCTTTCCACAGTCTTTAATTAATTCATTTTTAACCATGAGTTGAATGGATCTAAAATTTATATGACCAAAACGTTCATGTCATAAATCTAAAGACTTCACAACATAAGCGAAAATATTTTCATTTTCAATATTGAGTTTGAACATGCCATTTGTAGCATAACCTTTCTTGTTTAGACAAAAAAATATATCTGCCTGAAAAATGATTCTAAGATCATGCTTTGAAAGAAGCGTACCTGACACCAAGTTCTTTCGAATATCAGGAACATGCAATACGTCTATCAATGTGACCATTTTTTTTGAAGTGAATTTTAGTTCAACAGTTCCCTTTCCCACAACCTTAGCAGAGAATGAGTTTCCCATATGCAAAACTTTATTTCCCCCTTTAAGATATAGGTCGTGAAAGAATTTTGATTACCTGATATATGACGAGTTGCACCAGTGTCTATACACCATTTCACTTGATCTCTCGCTACAAATGTTTCTGTGACCATTGCCACCAGTTCATTTTTGTATTGTTATTTGCCTTTTCTTTCTTCTTTTCATCTTTAAGAATTTTACAATCACGTACATGTGACCAATTTTATGACAATGATAACATTTAATCGACTTAGAAGTAAAATTCGTACGCTTGAAATTTTTATTCTTCTTTGCCTTCAAATATTTATTATTGGCAGGTTCCTTCTTGTTCTTTTCTTCAACAACATGAGCTATCATGATGGGCTCATTCAAGATGTTATTGTCGTAGTATTATGTCTCTTGTTCAATTTGCAAGTGTTGCAATAATTGTTCAAGAGTCAAATCTTCCTTCTTGTGTAAGAGTTTGCTTTTGTAGTCCTTCCCAGATAGAGGAAGTTTTGAGACAATAGCACGAACATGAAAGTTTTCATCAAGAGTAATTCCAGATATAGAAATTTTATTAGCTATAAGTTGAAATTCTTGTACCTGTTCAGTGATTGACTTGTTATCAACCATTTTGAACTCCATATAATTTGAAACAAGAAATTTCTTTGAGCTCGCCTCTTCTGCTAAATGAATAGCTTTAAGAGTGTCCAAATCTCCTTACCAAATTTACACTTAGTATAATATTTATCATAATATTTATCGGACATTCCTCTAAGAATATAATTGTTGCTTAAGTAATCATCATCTTGCTATTTGGCAATTTATTCTTTAATTAGAGTAACCTCGTCCGTTGTTATCTCAGAACTAGAAGCCTCAAGACAAGGTTTTTCAAAAACATATGTCAATTTTAATAGTCTTAAAAAGAATTCCTTCTTTTCACACCATCTAAAAAAGTCTTTGCCATCAAATAAATCAAAATTAGGATTTGGCAAAGACGGAACATTGTTCGTTATTGATGTGGATGCCATAGAGACAACTATCTTCAAGTTGTGAGAACAAATGAACAAGAATGATAAAATTACAAGGAATACAAAATAAAACTTTCTTGGCTTAGAGGCACATTAATACGTTTCTTGAAGATAGTTGGAGTCGCTCACACGAGCAATCGAAAAAATAAATAACAAATCTATCTGCGGGATTCAACTAAGCCATAAAACAAGTAGCATTCAAGAGTGTTGCTCTTCTATTCTTGAATTGGTGATTTCACCTTTTGATCAATGTCTCACAAGTGTTTTCAAGGGGAAAGTACTTTTGTTTGAATGCTTATCTTTTTCAACCAAAAGAAACTCAATTTATAGGATAAAAACTTTTGCAAGAAAAAAGACTTTTAATTAATAGAATTTATTAGGTTCATGAATTGGAAACAAAAAACTTATCTTTCAAAAACCCATAACGTAGAATTAAAAAAAAACTTCTTACAAATGTTTATAACATAGAATTAAAATAAATAAATGTTATAACTCACGCTCATGTATTTGTTATTTCAAAACGGATGAATTTGTTTCAAAATTAATTGAAACACTAACTCTTACATGTTCTGTCATATAATTGATAATTCTCATATTTGATTTTTTTTGAACAATTAATTTCATCATAAATATCATATTTGTGAATTTATTTGCTTATCATGATCTAAATATTTTATTTTTATTTAATTTCTTATTTTGAAAAGGATGAAAAATAAAAAGAAAGAGTGAAAATGGAATAAAATTGGGAAAAGAAAAAAACTTAAAATTATTTTCTTTTGTCATCATATTTGTAATTTTTTTTGTGTGGTTGTGAAAAAATTGACGCATCTAAAATAGAATTACGAAAAGATGAGTATGAATTAAAATATGTTGAATTTAATTATATCAATGAGATTATTTTGTAATTTCAATTTTAAAATTGTAATTATCAATTTAAATTTATATTATTTATATTAATTTTTCATTTAAAAAAAAGAAGAAGAAAAAATTGCATATGTCAATCATTTGGCAAATTTATAATATTTCTAAAAGAAATTAAAAGTCATGTATGTATGTATGAAAGTTTGAAAAATTTTAAAACAAAAAAGGCATAAATTCACTCTTTAACTTGTAGTGAAAAGCCAGTTACAAGCTTAAACTATCGTCACAACCTATTACACATTTATTCTTGACAAAAGTGTAATTAATACCACCCTAGAACTGACATAGAAATAAAATCAAGTTTAAAAGTAAATTGGGCGCGTTTGAGTCAAAACAAAGTCAAAAAATATATATATTTATTTTTGACCCCACCCCATCTATTTCATGCTCATCTTCTCTCATTCTCTTTTAGACTTCTTCTTCATTTTTTCTTTCTAAACTCTACAATTTCTCACTCAATAATCAATATTAACATTACTTGAGAATTCTCCATTAATTTGACTTATACTTAATTCAGCAAAGTAATTCCCCCAAAAAAGATAATTTTTTAATCTAAATATTACACAACTCATTAGCATCAAAAGAATAGTAAAGAAAGAAACCCTAAATTCCTAAATATTTATCACCAAGAAAAGTCAATTGCTCTCCACCTCCACTTATCAAGATTATCAAATATACAGAGCGTTGCAATTTGATAGATTTATAAATAACAAAATCAAAATTGACTCGACAATATAAAATTGATCAATATAAAACTAAAGTATTTATTTCAAGTCTCACAATCCATTACCATCAAAACACTACTAACTAAAAAGAAAATTCAAAATAAATCATTACCAATTAAAATCCATTTGACCCATATTTGAAAAACAAAAAGGAAAGAAGGTGTTTAGATAGATTAAGAAGCTGAGAAATATAACTTTTAGGTTCAAAATTAATGTCGATGACGATGAAAAGTGAGACAAAACCATATTGAATAATAACTTTGATTTAATTTGCTATCCATGTCCCTCATTTTTCACGAATTTTCTAAGCATCTCTCTCACTCTGTTGATATTAGTTGTCGCAATATTTTGTTAGATATGTTTTATAATCAGAAGAAAGGATAATATAGTCATTCAGGTAAGAAAGAAGAGAAAAAAAATAAAAATTGTGTCATTCATGTAAGGAAGAAGAGAGAAGATAGAGGTAAAATTGTTAGCAAAAAAGTGAAAAAATGAAGAGAGAAGTGAAGGCAAAATTGATTAGGAAAAAAAGTGAAAAAATTAAAAAATGACACGGTATTCTTGCACAAGATCTGGCAAGTGCGTTCATACAACTCTAATATGTGTGAATGGTTTTGTACATTAGAAGGTGGTATTAATTACACTTTTAACAAGATTACAAGAATAACTTTTAGCATGTAAATGACTTTTACGTACAAATTTAGGGGGTAGTTTATGTCTTTCCCAATTTAAAAATTGGGAGAATGCACAAATATCCCCCTAGGTTGTGACTGAAATTCCAGAGACACCTTAACTAAACTAAGGTCATATTACCTCCCTGAACTTATTTTTTTTGTAATTATATACATCTTTTGTCTTACGTGTCACACTCGGTGATCCTACGCAATTGAGGCGCGTGAGAGATATTTGAATGCCACGTAAGCCAAAAAAGTTCACAAATTACAAAAAAAAAAAGGTCAGGGGGGTAATAGGACTTTAGTTTAGTTAAGGTGTGTCTCTGGAATTTCAGTCATAGTTTAAGGGGATACTTATGCATTTTTCTTTTAAAATTAGTTAAACTTATCATGTATAGGAAAGCTTTCTCATTTATTGAAGCATATTTAAAAAATAAATTAATAAGAAAAAAATAAATTTGATAATAGAGGGTATAATTGTAAAAAAAGAAAATCAGTTTATAGTGTGAACGTATATTTGGGCTATTATGGTTAAATTATGCCAGATTTTCTGGCTAAAACGATTTTTCATAGCAATATTACCTTTATTATACATTATTTCTTAAGAGATATGTTAAGTCAATAGTGAACAAATATAATTAAAAAGAGAAAGTACTAAATATATATAGTTAAATTACTTGGTAATTTTAGAAGTTCAAGACAACATTATTAGTTTTTCATTTTATTATCCTTAGTAGTAATAGTTATGAAGACAACAAATACCTTAATTACTGACTTATAAATAGAGTAAAAATTAAATGAAAAGAAAATATATCTTAATAAAACATATAAGCGTTAAATAGACAAACACTCCCTCTAATTAATATTTTCTTAAGTGACATTTGAATTAAAAAATAAAAAAAATACTTAATTATAAGAATAAAATAGATAGTATACTAGTAAATTATCTCTTTGGTTTTTATATTGAACAAATAAAAATACATATTTATTTTTAATATAATAAATAAATAAAAATGAACAAAAAAATATTCTAATGACTAATCAATATGACTCAAGTAAAATAAAGTAAATTAAACACGAGTGTGTACTCAATACTATTAGTACATCGAGAAAAAAATAAAATAAACAAGTACTCCTTCTGTCTATTTTTACTTGTTCATTATACTAAAAATAGTTTTCCAGCAATATTTGTTCAGTTTAGAAAACCAAGAGACAATTTATCCTTTTATATCTATTTTACACTTCTTATTAAATACTATTCCCTTCATCCAGTATTGTTTGTCATGGTTTTTATTTTTAGAGTCAAATTATAAAAACTTTTGACTGATATTTTAATATGTATTTTTTGATCATATTGATATGCAAAAAAATGCAATTTATAGTACTTCTCATAGAGTTTTAGAATATCTATTTTTTGTTTAAAATATCGAATTACTTCATTATTTATTATTTTGTGATAAATCAATATTGTATAATAAAAAGTATATAAAAAGAGTTGATGATATAGGATTTTCGATAATTTATATAGAGATAAATATCAAATACACACTTACAGTATACATTTATTTCAGTTATTTCAGTTGGAAACTTAATTTATCACTTTTTAGTTTGAGAAACATACATCTCTCTTTGATACCCCTATCATCATCGTGTGTGTAGTACACTCTTTCCTTTATTTTAAAAAGGGAAAAAGGTCTAATATATCCCACAATTTTGTCATTTAGAACTAATGTACCTCACGTTATGAAAGTGACTCATATATACCCCTACGGATATATAAATGACTCATATATACCATTTTTCTCTAACAAGAATGAATTTTATTTTTTTTATCTTATTTTTTAAAAATATACATATAATGCCACATGATCATTATATGGCTTTGATACACATACTTTTTTTTTTACTTTTTTTTTTCAATGGCTTTGATGATCAAATTTATTTATGTTTCAGTAATATTCTTGTAATACTCGTTATATATATATATGCATATATATATATGTGTGTGTGTGTGTGTGTGTGTGTGTGTATGTATATATATATATATATAATCTAAATTATAATATAGACAAAAAAAAGAATAAGAAATACAAATAATTATAATAAAAGAAATCAAAAAGTAATTTATGTATGAAAAATATTAAAATATAAATTCAACTTTGCTAGAAGAATAATATATACCCCTACATATTTTTTAAGTAAATTAAAAGTAAAAAATATAAATCTAAACTAATTTTTCCACTTCAATTAAATGAAGGGTATATGTGAGCTTTTTTTTTTGTAACGATACGGGGTATATGTGAGTCGTTTGTATAAGATAAGGGTAGATATGAGCTACTTTCATAACGAAGGCATATCATCTCAAAATGGCAAAATTGAAGAGTATATCAGACCCTTTTCCCTTTTAAAAATTATCGCATCACAATTTATATAGACAAAACATTCAACCATGATAAAAATTAAATAAATTATTAGATTAGTTAAAATTTAGAATTAAAAAATTATTATCCAAAAATAATAATATTTCTTCTATAAAATAAACTATAAAATATTTTTCCTAGTCCATCACTTCCTCTCACGCCTCCCGCCCCACCCCACCAACCATTTTTTAGTCTTTTTCTTGGTTTAAATGTCTTTTATAAAACTATTTAATTTTCTTACTTCATCCCCTTCCCTCGTCCCCCAAATACTAATTTAGACATTATTTCATTTTTTAAAAAAAATAATTCTACCCATCTCACCTAACCTTTCACTTTCATTTTTTTCTCATTTTATGCTAGATAGATGCATATCGAAAATAATTTTACATGCTTCGATAAGACTTTTTTAAATTATTTATTTATTTATTTATGTTATATTCAGTACACTAATTGTAACGACCTGTTTAGTCGTTTTGAGCATCAGATTTTATTTCTGGAAAAATTGGCTGAGACGACGGAACCCACAACGGACCGTCATGGGCACGACAGACCGTCGAGAGTGTCTCGTTCCAAAATACTTAGAATTCTGAAAATTGGGTACTGAAATCGACTCTCTGAACTTCGTAACGGAATGGAAGGACGGACCGTCGTGGGCATGACGGACCGTCACAGACCCTTTAATGGAATGGAGTCTCTGAACTCTGTGATGGAGCAGCAGGACGGACCGTCGCAGGCACGACGGCCCGTCACAGGTTGCGTAATCCCAGGCTGACTCGGATTTCTTTAAATGTTTTAAGGGTTGTTTTGGACTATCCGGCTTATAATTATAAAGTTAGTGGTTTAATATTAATAACTCAATTACTTGGGGGTTAAAAGAGGTAACCTTGAGTTAATTAGTGGGTTAAGTCCTCATCTTTTATACTTAATTATATGCTAATTAGGGTAAAAGAAAAAGGGTTTGAATAAGAAAAAGAAAAGAACAGAAAGAGAGGGAGAAACGATCGAGAGAGAGAGGGAAACAAAGAGGAAAGCAAAGATCTTGAGGAAATTGCTTACTTGATCACGAATCTTCGGTGGAGGTAGGTTATGGTTTTACACTATTCGTAGTAAACTCTTAATAGCGAATGATATATATTGGGTAGTGTTGTAACCCTTCTATATGCTTAATTGTGTGTTTGCATGTTGTGGTTATATAATTGTGATGAAATAAGCATGATGAAGCTATTGAATCTTAAATCTTGAAAAAGAAACCCTAATCTACTTTGTTAATGATGATGCCTTAGTGTAAAAGAAGGCTTGATGAACGAAAGTAGTGATATTAGGGGATCGGGTGCCACGTTCCGGTACCAGGATAGTATATGAGGATTAGAGGGTCACGTTTCAACACCAGGATAGTATATGGATCGGGTGCCACATTCCAGTACCAGGATAGAATATGGATCGGGTGTCACGTTCCGACACCAGGATACAATGAGGATCGGAGTGTCACGTTCCGACACCAGGATAGTATATGAGGAGCGGAGTGTCACGTACCGACACGAGGGGAATAAAGATAATGAATCTTGAAAGATGATAATATATTCAATCTAATGAACCTAATTCCCAAATGAGTATGATGAGGAGGCGTGAGTCCTCATTAATGTGCTTGGTGTTGTAACCAAGGGTTATGGTAACTGTAAATGTTGCATGCTAAGGATATTAGTTGATGTTATGATGTTATCTGATATATACTGTTTTCTATTTTGAGTTGGCCGATGATACCTACTCAGTACTTGTGTTTGTACTGACCCCCTACTTTTATGTTTTCTTCTTTGTTATTTGTGGAGTGCAGCAAACGTGTCATCGTCTTCAACTCAACCGCAACTCTAGCCAGTCTTCATTACTCCGGATATCAGGGTGAGCTAATTCTTCTAGCTTGGACTGGATCTTCCTCTTCATGTCTTGATGCCTTGAACTTCCGGCATGGACTAGCTTTTACTTATTTTAGCTTCTTAGAATACTCCTAGTTTAGTAATTTAATCATAGATGTTCTTGTGATGATGACTTCCAGATTTTGGAAATAATAATAGTTGTTGAGTTTTTAGAAGTTATTGAATTAGTTTTCATTAAAGAGTTTAAGTCTTCCGCATTACTTTCTGTTGATATTATATTGAAATGTTAAGGCTTAGATTGGTTGGTTCGCTCACATAGGAGGGTAAGTGTGGGTGCCAGTCGCGGCCCGATTTGGGTCGTGATAAACTTGGTATCAGAGCATTAGGTTCGTTGGTCTCATCACACAAGAACGAGTCTAGTAGAGTCTTAAGGAACGGTAGGGGGACGCCTTTGCTTTTCTTTGAGAGGCTATAAGACTTTAGGAAAATTCCATTCTTTCTTTCTTTCTTTCGTGCTATTACTTGGATCCAATTGGTATCTAGGTGATACAAATTGGTATCTGACCACCTTCACTCTATTTCGCAGATGGTTAGAACTAGAGCAACGACTGCGCCAACACCAACACTGGCAAGACAAGAAGCGTCCGAGCCAGCCACTGGGGCTGTAGCTCGAGGAAGAGTAGCGGCAAGAGGCCGTGGTAGAGGTCGTGGGAGGACGTCCTCTAGGGGAAGAGGACAAGTGCCCGTCCCATCTGGTACTAGGGCGGTGACTCCTCCACCGACTGAAGAAGTAGTAAGAGAGGGTGAGGAAGGAGAAACTGAGCAAGTGCAGAATGAGGAACTACCACCCCAACCTACCCCAGAGATGATAAATCAGGTCCTTGCTTATCTTAGTGGGTTATCTGATCAAGGTCAAACACCTCCAGTGTTTTCTGCACCAGCACCTCAGGCTCCGGAGGTATAACATGCGGCTACTATGGCTCCCCGCATGGATGCCTCATTGGAAATAGGCACGTTTCCTCGTCTGACTACAGGGCCGATAATGACAAATGATCAGCATGAACTTTTCAGTAAGTTCTTGAAATTGAAACCTCCAGTCTTCAAGGGTGCTGAATCTGAGGATGCCTACGATTTTCTGGTTGACTGTCATGAGCTACTACACAAGATGGGTATAGTAGAACGGTTTAGTGTTGAGTTTGTGACTTATCAGTTTCAAGGGAACGCCAAAATGTGGTGGCGGTCACATGTTGAGTGTCAACCAACCGAGGCACCACCTATGACTTGGGCATCATTCTCTAGCTTGTTTATGGAGAAGTATATCCCCCGGACTTTGAGGGATAGGAAAAGAGATGAGTTCTTGAGCCTAGAGCAAGGTAGGATGTCGGTTACTACTTATGAGGCTAAGTTTCGTGCATTATCCAGGTATGCCACCCAACTTTGTTTCAGTCTACAAGAGCGGATTCGCCGTTTTGTGAAGGGGTTGAGATCAGAGTTGCGAATTTCAGCCTTACAGGTAGCGGCTACGGCAAAATCTTTTCAAGAAGTGGTAGACTTCGTGATAGAGGTAGAGGGAGTGAAGCCAGATGAATTCACCATGGCAACTACATCAAAAAGGTTTCGAGAGGGAGGTGAGTTTAATGGTTCTTACTCTAGAGGACAGGGTTCAGGAGGTTACTCAGTCCGACCAATTCAGTCCTCACTACAGACTGTAGTTGGGGGTCCAACTCAGATCGGTCAACACTTCTCTGAGAGACCTATGCTTGAATCCAGAGAGTGTTATGGATGTGGGGAGACTGGACACATCAAGAGGTATTGTCCAAAACAGAGTTACAGACCTCCAAATGTTAGAGGTAGAGGTGGTTATGGAAAAGGCCGTCATTCTGGAGGACGCGGTGGTCGAGGTAATGGTGGTCACCAAAACGGTCGGGGTGATGGGCAAACTAGAGCCACTACATCACAACATGGTAGGAGCAACGGACAGACAGGTGAGAGGGCCCATTGTTATGCTTTACCTGGGAGATCTGAAGCGGAGACATCTGATGCTGTCATCACAGGTAATCTTTCGGTTTGTGATTGCATGGCTTCTGTATTGTTTGATCCTTGATCCACGTTTTCTTATGTATCTTCTTCATTTCCTACTGGTCTTAATTTACCTTGTGAATTACTTGACATGCCTATTCGTGTTTCTACTCCGGTGGGTGAGTCTGTAATAGTTGAAAGGATATATAGGTCTTGTTTGGTGAATTTGGTGGGGAACAATACTTATGTAGACTTGTTTATCTTAGATATGGTTGATTTTGATGTAATTCTTGGTATGACTTGGCTTTCTCCGAATTTTGCGATCTTGGATTGTAATGCTAAAACAGTGACATTAGCCAAGCCTGGGACAGATCCGTTAGTGTGGGAGGGCGGCTACACTTCCAATCCGGTTCGTATCATCTCCTTTCTTCGTGCTAAGAAAATGGTTAGTAAGGGTTGTTTATCGTTCTTGGCACATCTCAGGGATGATACTACTCAAGTACCTTCAATTGAGTCGGTTTCGATAGTCCGCGAATTTTTAGATGTGTTTCCTGCAGACCTTCCTGGTATGCCACCGGATAGAGATATTGACTTCTGTATCGATCTTGAACCGGGTACTCGCCCCATTTCTATACCCCCTTATAGAATGGCTCTCGCGGGTTAAGAGAGTTAAAGGCTCAACTTCAAGAGTTGCTAAGCAAAGGCTTTATTAGACCAAGTGCATCTCCTTGGGGTGCTCCGGTATTATTTGTGAAGAAAAAGGATGGGAGTTTTCGGATGTGCATAGACTACAGACAGTTGAACAAGGTAACTATTAAGAACAAGTATCCCATTCCTCGCATTGATGACTTGTTCGATCAGTTACAAGGTGCTTGTGTCTTCTCTAAGATTGACTTGAGATCCGATTATCATCAATTGAAAATACGGGCAACGGATGTGCCAAAGACTGCTTTTTGGACCAGGTATGGGCATTATGAATTTGTAGTGATGTCTTTTGGTCTTACGAATGCCCCTGCTGCTTTCATGAGCTTGATGAATGGGATTTTTAAGCCATATCTGGATCTCTTTGTGATCGTATTTATTGATGATATATTGGTATACTCAAAGAGCAAGAAGGAACATGAGGAGCACTTGAGAATTGTATTGGAAATGGTGAGGGAGAAAAAGCTTTATGCCAAATTCTCCAAGTGTGAGTTTTGGCTAGATGCGGTGTCCTTCTTGGGGCATGTGGTTTCAAAGGATGGGGTGATGGTGGATCCTTCTAAGATTGAGACCGTGAAGAATTGGGTAAGACCTACTAATGTGTCAGAAATAAGGAGCTTTGTTGGTTTAGCTAGCTACTACCGTCGATTTGTCAAGGGATTCTCTTCCATTGCTTCCCAATTGACGAACTTTACTAAGCAGAATGTTCCATTTGTATGGTCGGATGAATGTGAAGAAAGCTTTCAGAAGTCAAGACCTTGTTGGCTACTGCACCAATCCTTACCCTGCCAGTGGAAAGTAAGAATTTCATTGTCTATTGTGATGCATCCTATTCGGGTTTGGGTGCAGTGCTAATGCAAGAGAAGAACGTAATTGCTTATGCTTCAAAGCAATTAAAGGTGCACAAACGTAATTATCCGACCCATGATTTGGAATTGGCTGCGGTAGTGTTTGCCTTAAAGCAATAAAGACACTATCTATATGGGGTTAAGTGTGAAGTATACACGGATCATCGTAGCCTACGGTATGTCTTTACTCAAAAAGATTTGAATTTGAGACAGAGGAGATGGATGGAACTACAGAAGGACTACGATATCACTATCTTGTATCAATCAGGAAAGGCTAATGTTGTGGCAGACGCCCTAAGTAGAAAGGCAAGGAGAATGGGAAGTCTAGCCCACTTGCAAGTTTCTAGACGTCCATTGGCTAGAGAGGTTCAGACTCTGGCTAACGACTTTATCAGGTTAGAAGTAAATGAGAAAGGAGGATTGTTAGCTTGTATGGGGGCAAGATCTTCCTTTCTTGACAAGATTAAGGGAAAGCAGTTTAATGATGGGAAATTGATCCGGATCCGAGATAAAGTGTTGCGAGGAGAGGCTAAGGAAGCACAAATTTATGAGGAAGGTGTTTTGAGAATCAATGGAAGGGTATGTGTACCCCGCGTTGATGATTTGATCAACACTATTCTGACAGAGTCTCATAGTTCAAGGTACTCTATACATCCTGGTGCAACCAAGATGTACCGTGACCTAAAGCAACACTTTTGGTGGAGTATAATGAAGCGCGACATTGTTGATTTTGTTTCCAAATGTCCAAATTGTCAGCAAGTAAAGTATAAACACCAGAGGCCCGGAGGAACACTTCAGAGAATGCTTATTCCTGAATGGAAGTGGGAAAGGATTGCAATGGACTTCGTGGTTGGTCTTCCCAATACAATGGGTAAGTATGACTCCATTTGGGTAATTGTTGATAGGTTAACTAAGTCTGCTCACTTCATTCCGGTCAAGGTGACTTACAATGCAGAGAAGTTAGCCAAACTTTACATCTCGAAGTGGTGCGATTGCATGGGGTTCCACTCTCCATTATATCAGATAGAGGTACGCAGTTTACTTCTAAGTTTTGGAAAACATTGCATGCGGAAATGGGTACTAGGTTGGACCTTAGTACTGCGTTCCATCCTCAGACCGATGGTCAGTCTGAGAGAACGATTCAAGTGTTGGAGGATATGCTTCGCGCATGTGTGATAGAATTTGGTGGTCATTAGGATAGGTTCTTACCCTTAGCAGAGTTCTCCTACAACAATAGCTATCACTCAAGTATTGATATGGCCCCATTTGAAGCATTGTATGGGAGGAGATGTAGGTCTCCCATTGGTTGGTTTGATGCATTTGAGGTTAGACCTTGGGGTACTGACCTTTTGAGGGATTCATTGAAGAAAGTGAAATCTATTCAAGAAAAGCTTTTAGCGGCGCAAAATAGGCAAAAGGAATATGCAGATCGAAAGGTTAGAGACTTGGAGTTTATGGAGGGTGAACAAGTCTTATTGAAGGTTTCGCCCATGAAAGGGGTGATGCGGTTTGGTAAAAGAGGTAAACTAAGCCCAAGGTATATTGGTCCCTTTGAAGTACTTAAGCGAGTAGGGGAGGTGGCTTAGAGTTAGCCTTGCCTCCAGGGTGTCCGGAGTGCATCCGGTATTCCATATGTCTATGTTGAAAAGATACCATGGGGATGGAAACTACATTATCCATTGGGATTCAGTTTTGCTTGATGAGAATTTGTCTTATGAGGAGGAGCCTGTTGCTATTTTAGATAGAGAAGTCCGCAAGATGAGGTCAAGGGATACTGCATCTATCAAAGCTCAATGGAAGAATCGACCAGTCGAAGAAGCCACTTGGGAGAAAGAGGCTGACATGCAAGAAAGATACCCGCATCTAATTACAGATTCAGGTACTCCTGTTCGCCCTTGTTTTTCTTCTTGTGATTGTTCGGGGATGAACGATGGGTAAATTGGTATCTATTGTAACGACCTTTTTAGTCGTTTTGAGCAGCAGATTTTATTTCTGGAAAAACAAGCTGAGACGACAGAACCCACAACGGACCGTCATGGGCACGACGGACCGTCGAGGGTGTCTCGTTCCAAAATACTTAGAATTCTGAAAATTGGGTACTGAAATCAACTCTCTGAACTTCGTAACAGAATGGAAGGACGGACCGTCGTGGGCACGACGGACCGTCACAGACCCTTTAATGGAATGGAGTCTCTAAACTCTGTGACGGAGCAGCAGGACGGACCGTCGCAAGCACGACGACCCGTCACAGGTTGCGTAATCCCAGGCTGAGTCAGATTTCTTTAAATGTTTTAAGGGACGTTTTGGACTATTCCGGCTTATAATTATAAAGTTAGTGGTTTAATATTAATAACTCAATTACTTGGGGGTTAAAAGAGGTAACCTTGAGTTAATTAATGGGTTAAGTCCTCATCTTTTATACTTAATTATATGCTAATTAGGGTAAAAGAAAGAGGGTTTGAATAAGAAAAAGAAAAGAATAGAAAGAGAGGGAGAAACGATCGAGAGAGAGAGGGAAACGAAGAGGAAAGCAAAGATCTTGAGGAAATTGCTTACTTGATCACGAATCTTCGGTGGAGGTAGGTTATGGTTTTACACTATTCGTAGTAAACTCTTAATAGCGAATGATATATATTGGGTAGTGTTGTAACCCTTCTATATGCTTAATTGTGTGTTTGCATGTTGTGGTTATATAATTGTGATGAAATAAGCATGATGAAGCTATTGAATCTTAAATCTTGAAAAAGAAACCCTAATCTACTTTGTTAATGATGATGCCTTAGTGTAAAAGAAGGCTTGATGAAGGAAAGTAGTGAGATTAGGGGATTGGGTGCCACGTTCCAATACCAGGATAGTATATGAGGATCGGAGTGTCACGTTCCGACACCAGGATAGTATATGGATCGGGTGCCACGTTCCGGTACCAGGATAGAATATGGATCGGGTCTCACGTTCTGACACCAGGATAGAATGAGAATCGAAGTGTCACGTTCCGACACCAGGATAGTATATGAGGAGCGGAGTGTCACGTACCGACACGAGGGGAATAAAGATAATGAATCTTGAAAGATGATAATATATTCAATCTAATGAACCTAATTCCCAAATGAGTATGATGAGGAGGCGTGAGTCCTCATTGATGTGCTTGGTGTTGTAACCAAGGGTTATGGTAACTGTAAATGCTGCATGCTAAGGATATTAGTTGATTTTATGATGTTATCTGATATATACTGTTTTCTATTTTGAGTTGGCCGATGATACCTACTCAGTACTTATGTTTGTACTGACCCCCTACTTTTATGTTTTCTTCTTTGTTATTTGTGGAGTGCAGCAAACGTGCCATCGTCTTCAACTCAACCGCAACTCTAGCCAGTCTTCATTACTCCGGATATCAGGGTGAGCTAATGCTTCTAGCTTGGACTGGATCTTCCTCTTCATGTCTTGATGCCTTGAACTTCCGGCATGGACTAGCTTTTACTTATTTTAGCTTCTTAGAATACTCCTAGTTTAGTAATTTAATCATAGATGTTCTTGTGATGATGACTTCCAGATTTTGGGAATAATAATAGTTTTTGAGTTTTTAGAAGTTATTGAATTGGTTTTCATTAAAGAGTTTAAGTCTTCCGCATTACTTTCTGTTGATATTATATTGAAATGTTAAGACTTAGATTGGTTGGTTCGCTCACATAGGAGGGTAAGTGTGGGTGCCAGTCGCGACCCGATTTGGGTCGTGACACTAATAAAAAAAATTTCTTAAAGATATATGTACGTACATATCTAACATAGAATGAGAAAATGTAAAAATAAAAATAAATTAGAATCAGAGTTTTTGAGTTTTTAGAAGTTATTGAATTGGTTTTCATTAAAGAGTTTAAGTCTTCCGCATTACTTTCTGTTGATATTATATTGAAATGTTAAGACTTAGATTGGTTGGTTCGCTCACATAGGAGGGTAAGTGTGGGTGCCAGTCGAGGCACGATTTGGGTCGTGACACTAATAAAAAAAATTTCTTAAAGATATATGTACGTACATATCTAACATAGAATGAGAAAATGTAAAAATAAAAATAAATTAGAATCAGAGGGTTAATAGGATGGGATATAATCTTTTTTTATATAAAAAAAATAGTATCAAATTTTTCTTGGAAGGGGGGTGGGGGGTGGGGGGAGGGGGTTGAGTGAGTCGAGTTTTTTTTAAAAGGACGGGGGATTGTCTGTGGGGGTGGGGGGGTGGGGGACCGGGAGAGGGTGGTGGAGTTGAGTAAGAAAAATAATTTAAATTTAATTTTTTTAAAAAACTAATACTTTACTTTTTTATTTTTATTTTTTAACCAATAATAATAGTTTATTTATTTAACTTCTATCAAAGTGAAATATTTTATCCATGTGCATATCATGTATCAAAGTTTTCTTAAATAAAAGAGAGTATAATACACTCCACTTAAGTGTATTTCACAAACTAAAAAATATTAGTTTAGATATGAAACTCATACTCTTATATTTAATATGAAACTAGAAAAAATAAATTTAAATATATTTTTGAGAATTAGCTCATTTATCTATCATGAAAAATTTTACTATGAATAAGGTATACAAACTCATATTTGTATTTAATATTTTATTGATATATTTAATGAAATATAGCGTGAATTCCATATTTTCTTTTTAACTTTTCGATTAAAATTTGTATTTAATATTTTATTAATATATTTAATGAAATATAGCGTGAATTCCATATTTTCTTTTTAACTTTTCGATTAAAATTTGTATTTTCTCCCCTTTGATTTCTTTAGCAAATCTAAAGGACAAATTGGGCCCACAATTCTATATGTTAAAATGTGAATGGATCTTTATATAACTATTCTTAGCTATACCTCGCTCAAAATAAAAATTTTCATATATGGTGGAAGTTGATGAATAGAGTAAAAAACTTTTTTTGTGAAGAGTAGTACAAAAATCCAATTCCCCTTAATGAGGTAATGCAACCAAACGAAGGCATCACATAAACAAATAAAAATAAAATAAATTTGACTTGTAGCTTAATTAGTTGTGAGGAAGCTTGCATTTAACAGAATCTAATAGGGTGTTCCTTCTTGGAAATGTGTCAGCAACTTCCATATTCATTCATGCACTGACTGGTTTGGTATTAATTTTGGGATTGTAATATAAGAAAAGAATAATTCCAAATAAGGTTTACTTTTTAAATATAAAATATTTGTGTAATATTAAGAGCGTTAGGTTATCCTTTTAATAATTCTAATCTATGGAGTACTCATTAATTCATTGCTATCCAATTATATTTTGTATTGAATCATAAATAAAGACTCATATAATTAATTTATGTATGTACTCCGTTCATTCTCTTTCTTTTAATTAAATTAGTAAACTTAGCCGTGCTACGCGCGGTGTCTAAAAGTTTTCATTTTTATTTAATTTTTAAATTCAAATAGATTAGTTAATAAATTTTATCATTTAGCTTTGTAATTTCAACTCAATACATGAATTAATTTTATCAAAAAATAAATACTTGTACGGTCAAATATCTATACTTTTTTTTGGTTGAATAATACCTATTATTTTATGTTAGTTATAATATATAATTAAGAATTTATGACTTCATTATCCATTTGAATGAGTTCTCAAAATTAAATATGGTTAACTTTGATGTTTTGTAAAAAACTTAAAGTGAGATTTTTAGTCTTTAAAATTTTTTTAAAAATATCAAAAGAATTAAAATAGTAACAAATTCAAAAACAGACTTAGAAATATGAAAAATTATTCGTAATAGATAAGCTACCTATAATTTGAAGACTTAAAAAAGTAATTCAATATTTATATACTAAGATATAAAGTTCTCTGTATATTGATTCTTTGAAAGAAAATGGGTGATACATGATTTTAGTTCGGTAAAATAATTTTTAGTGATATATTTTTAACATAAAAATAATATATTATTGTTAAAATGCATAATAAAATAAGTAATAAATGAACAGTCATAGATGAATGATAAAAGGTTTTATGTTAAGATTAAAAAAAAACTAATATATCTACTAAAAACTTATAATTAGAGTGTTGAATTTTTTTTGAATAAAGTAAACATAAAAAAACTGTTCACAAATAATATGAATATTTATAATTATTAACGATAAATAATATTTTCTTATAATTTATCTGTATTAACGATGAATGGTTAAGTAATAAGTATATTTGAAATGATTATCTGTATTAATTTTTTCCTTGATAAATTTTCTTCTATAATTCTAAGTTTTTTTAAAAAATTTATTTCAACGCTATTTTTAGTCTCCCTTTTTTCTTTTTTTCTTTTTTAGTCTTTGCTTATTTAATTCTATTAAGAAAACATAAACAATTAGCATCGTAATTAAGAGAAAGAAGTTTGCTCGTCTTTAGTATTTTTACTAATTTATGTATATTTTTGTAAAACAGTGACAATTAGCATCAAATCTTAACATAATCAAGTTAGCTTGTCTTAAGCTTTTTATTAATTTAAGCAAAATGTTTAAATGAATTCTCTTAATTAATTTTTATTATATTTTTCATGATTCATATTTTATTTAAAATTTAAAAATAATTTCATAATAATTTTGATTATCTCCCGCCGCTAAGCGTATCTACAAATACATTTTAATGTTTTCAAGAATTGTTTTTGTCTTACTTTTAGTAATGATCTTGCTCTTATAATTTCATGGAAAAAAACAAATCAATTATTCTCTTTTATATATCTTATTTTCATATTTTGTATCATTCTTATTAGAAGTAAAAATAATTATACAAAGAACTCTTTGTCGATAGATTTTGCATTACAAGATTAAAAGTAGAGGACAATTAAGCTAAACATAAATATATTTGGTTAGAAATATTTTTTGATGTGATTTTAAGATGTCATAAATTTAAACATTAAGTAATTTGGGGTTACGAAGGTATATAGTTGGAAGTTATAGGTATTACTAATAAGTATTAATTAAGTATAGAGGTTTTGAAAGATGAAGAGGTGTAAGTTTATGATAAAAATTAAATTAAAAATAAATATATAAAAATAAGAGAAAAAGGTAATGTGACATATTTTTTAATAAACAAAAATATGTTTAAGTAAAATCCTCAACCATTTTTATGATTTATTTTATTATATGACATATTTTTCTTTTTACCTCATTTTAGAAATTTCAAATTATTAAAAGTCTCCAAATATGCTTCTAATAATAAACATTATTTTTATAATTACTATTATTTTGAACAATATATACTTTTTCTCTTATTTTATATTATAGGAGAGATATCTATTAAGAGAAAAATTAATTAAAAATAAATTTAAAAAGGGACGCTGAATTAAAAAGTTAATCAAAAGGAATAGAATTTTTTTTGAAATTATCAAAAAAAAAAGTAATCGTACGAATGTTTTAAAATAAAATTAAAAAATATTTAATTTTTTGCTGATTAAATTCTCAAAATTGTGAAACATTTGGCCGATAAATAATAATTATATATGAATAATATAAAAAATAATGCAACATTAAAATTATGTATTTTTACCATATCATTGTTATGTGATTGTGAGATACCAAACTATAACAGGAATCGATTTATTTGATTCTTAGCTATATAATATTTGAATTTAATATTTAGTATTTTATTTACTTTATATTGAGATATGATATATTACTTTTTTATTACTTATATTTATTATATATTTGTATAACATTTTTATAGCTAGTGAGGAGGATGATATTGTTAGACGAAATCAGAAATAAGATATATTGGCGTTTTTTCAATTAACTAATTAATCTGATAAGGAACCAATCAACTCTTGTTACATCAGTGGTTTAACCGGAGAACTATAAACAATCCATACAATAATACCAACAAACATACATAAAATTAATTAACTAATCAAGCAAAAATATTTAAAATATACGATTCTTCAAATTTACAAAGTGAATAAAGACAATCAGTGTCGGTAGAAACTACAAGATTAAGAAAAAAAATCTCAAAAAACTACAAAGAGAAGCAAAAAAAAAGAACAAATTATTTTTTGTCACGACCCAAACCGGGTTGCGACTGGCACCCACACTTACCCTCCTATGTGAGCGAACCAACCAATCTAAACCTTAACATTTCAATATAATATAAACAGAAAGTAATGCGAAAGACTTAAACTCATAAATAATCAACTTCTATAACTCAAAAACTTATCATTATCCCCAGAATCTGGAAGTCATCATCACAAGAACATCTACTTTAAACTACTAATTCTAAGAGTTTTCTAAAAGCTAAAAAAAATACATAAGAAGCTAGTCCATGCCGGAAGTTCAAGGCATCAAGACTTGAAGAAGAAGATCCAGTCCAAGCTAGAAGCATTAGCTCACCCTGAATTTCCGATGTAGTAAGACTGGCTTGAATTACTGTTGAGTTGAAGACGATGGCACGTTTGCTGCACTCCACAAATAAACAAGAAGAAAACATAAAAGTAGGGGTCAGTACAAAACACGGGTACTGAGTAGATATCATCGGCCAACTCAAAATAGGGAACAGTATATATCAATATTATCATAAATCAACTATAAAACTCAACATGTAGCCACAACAAGTATTATAATCATCAATAAGTACCATCAAGTTCATCATTGAGGGCTCAAGCCTCAACACCATACTCATTTGGGAATTATGTTCATTAGATTGAGTATATTAGCATCTTTCAAGAATAATTATCTTTAATTCTCTTGTGTCGGTACGTGACACTCCGATCCCTCATATTCATTATTCCTCTTGTGTCGTTACGTGACACTCCGATCCCTCATATTCATTATTCCTCTTGTGTCG
The DNA here is from genome assembly GCF_036512215.1 of Solanum lycopersicum. NCBI lineage: Eukaryota > Viridiplantae > Streptophyta > Magnoliopsida > Solanales > Solanaceae > Solanum > Solanum lycopersicum. Next base: position 23,862,435 of record NC_090806.1, read on the forward strand.
GTACGTGACACTCTGATCCCCTATATCTACATGTCGGTTCGTGACACCCGATCCCCTAATTCTACGTGTCGGTTCGTGACACCCGATCCCCTAATTCTACGTGTCGGTTCGTGACACCCGATTTCCTAATTCTACGTGTCGGTTCGTGACACCCGATCCCCTAATTCTACGTGTCGGTTCGTGACACCCGATCCCCTAATTCTACGTGTCGGTTCGTGACACCCGATCCCCTAATTCTACGTGTCGGTTCGTGACACCCGATTCCCTAATTCTACGTGTCGGTTCGTGACACCCGATCCACTTATATCATTCTGTAAATCATCAGGCCTTCTCTATACCAAGGCATCATCAATCCCATTACTTTAATTCATCAAGCCTTCTTCTATACCAAGGCATCATCATTAATAATGTATATTAAAGTTTCCTTTCAAGATTTGGGATTCAATATTTTCGTCATGCTCATCTTATCACAATCACACAATCATATTCATGCAAACATACAATTAAGCATATAGTAGGGTTTACAATACTACCAATACATATCATTCTCTATTAAGAGTTTACTATGAAAGCATGAAAACCATAACCTACCTCCACCGAAGATTAGTGATCAAGCAAGCAAATTTTTCTCCAAGCTTTGTTTCTCCCTTCTCGTTCGATTCTCCCTCTCTCTCTTGTTCTTTCTATTTTCTTTATTCCAACCCTCTTTCTTTTACCCTAATTAGTATATAATTAAGAATAAAAGATGGCAATAATACCCCACTAATTAACTTAGGGTTACCTCTTTTAACCCCTCAAGAATTTGAGTTATTAATATAAACCCACGAACTTTATATTTAAGGCAAGAATAGTCAAAAACGTCCCTTAAAACTTAACCAGAAATCCGACTCTGCCTGGGATTTGCGCAACCTGTGACGGGCCGTCGTGCCTGCGATGGTCCGTCCTGCCATTCCGTCACAAAGTTCAGAGAGTTGATTTTCAGTACCCAATTTCAGATTTTCTAAGTGTTTTGAAACGTTGGATCACGACGGTCCGTCACACCTGTGACGGTCCGTCCTGCCATTCCGTCACAAAGTTCAGAGAGTTGATTTTCAGTACCCAATTTCAGATTTTCTAAGTGTTTTAAAACGTTGGATCACGACGGTCCGTCACACCTGTGACGGTCCGTCCTGCCATTCCGTCACAAAGTTCAGAGAGTTGATTTTCAGTACCCAATTTCAGATTTTCTAAGTGTTTTGGGACGAGACCCCCTCGACGGTCCGTCGTGCCCATGACGTTCCGTCGTGGGGTCCGTCGCTTCTACTAGTTTTTCCAGAATTGAAGTCTTTTGCTCAAAACGACTAAACGGGTCGTTACATTAGATACCAATTTACCCATCGTTCGTCCCCGAACGATCAAAAGAAGGAAAACAAGGGCGAAAAGGAGTACCTGAATCTTTAAACAGATGTGGGTATCTTTCTCGCATATCCGCCTCCTTCTCCCAAGTGGCTTCTTCAACCGGTCGATTCTTCCATTGCACCTTGATGGATGCAATCTCTCTTGACCTCAACTTGCGAACTTCTCTATCTAAAATAGCAACAGGCTCCTCCTCATAAGACAAGTTCTCATCAAGCAAAACTGAATCCCAACGGATGATGTAGTTTCCATCCCCATGGTATCTTTTCAACATCGACACATGGAATATCGGATGTACTCCGGACAGCCCTGGGGGCAAGACTAACTCATAAGCCACTTCCCCTACTCGCTTGAGTACTTCAAATGGTCCAATGTACCTTGGACTTAGTTTACCCCTTTTACCAAACCGCATCACCCCTTTCATGGGTGAAACTTTCAACAAGACTTGTTCACCTTCCATGAACTCTAAGTCTCTAACCTTTCGATCTGCATATTCTTTTTGTCTACTTTGCGCCGCTAGAACCTTTTCTTGAATAGACCTCACTTTTTCCATCGAATCCCTCAAGAGATCAGTACCCCAAGGTCTGACCTCGAACGCATCAAACCAACCAATGGGAGACCTACATCTCCTACCATACAATGCTTCAAATGGGGCCATATCAATGCTTGAGTGATAGCTATTATTGTATGAAAACTCCGCTAAGGGTAAGAAGCTATCCCAATGACCACCAAACTCTATCACACACGCACGAAGCATATCCTCCAACACTTGAATCGTTCGCTCAGACTGACCATCGGTCTGGGGATAGAACGCAGTACTAAGGTCCAACCTAGTACCCAATTCTGCATGCAATGTTTTCCAAAACTTAGAAGTAAACTGCGTACCTCTATCTGATATGATGGATAGTGGAACCCCATGCAATCGCACCACTTCCGAGATGTAAAGTTTGGCTAACTTTTCTGCATTGTAAGTCACCTTGACCGGAATGAAATGAGCAGATTTAGTTAACCTATCAACAATCACCCAAATGGAGTCATACTTACCCATTGTCTTCGGAAGACCAACCACAAAATCCATTGCAATTCTTTCCCACTTCCATTCCGGAATGGGCATTCTCTGAAGTGTTCCTCCGGGCCTTTGGTGTTCATACTTTACTTGTTGACAGTTTGGACATTTGGCAATAAAATCCACAATGTCACGCTTCATTATACTCCACCAAAAGTGTTGCTTTAGGTCACGATACATCTTGGTTGCGCCCGGATGTACAGAATACCTTGAACTATGAGCCTCTGTCAGAATAGTATTGATCAAATCATCGACGCGGGGTACACATACCCTTCCCTTGATTCTCAAAACACCTTCCTCATCGATTTGTGCTTCCTTAGCCTCTCCTCGCAATACCTTATCTTGGATTCTGCGCAGTTTCTCATCATCGAACTGTCTTCCCTTAATTTTGTCAAGAAAGGAAGATCTTGCCTCCACCGAAGCCAACAATCCTCCCTTCTCATTTACTTCTAATCTCATCAAGTCATTAGCTAGAGTTTGAACCTCTCTAGCCAATGGGCGTCTAGAAGCTTGCAAGTGAGCTAGACTTCCCATGCTTCCCGCCTTCCTACTTAAAGCATCCGCTACAACATTCGCCTTCCCCGGATGATACAAGATAGTGATATCATAGTCCTTTAGTAACTCCATCCATCTCCTTTGTCTTAAGTTCAAATCTTTCTGAGTAAAGACATACTGTAGGCTACGATGATCCGTATAGATCTCACACTTAACCCCATATAAATAGTGTCTCCATTGTTTTAATGCAAACACTACCGCGGCCAATTCCAAATCATGAGTGGGATAGTTACGTTCATGCACTTTTAATTGTCTTGAAGCATAAGCAATCACGCTCTTCTCTTGCATTAGTACTGCACCCAAACCAGAATAGGATGCATCACAATAAACAATGAAGTTCTTACCCTCTACTGGCAAGGTAAGGATAGGTGCGGTAGTCAACAAAGTCTTGAGCTTCTGAAAGCTTTCCTCACATTCATCCGACCATACAAATGGGACATTCTGCTTAGTCAAGTTCGTCAATTGGGAAGCAATAGAAGAGAATCCCTTGACAAATCGGCGGTAGTAGCTAGCTAACCCAACAAAGCTCCTTATTTCTGACACATTAGTGGGTCTTACCCAATTCTTCACTGTCTCAATCTTAGAAGGATCCACCAACACTCCATCCTTAGAAACCACGTGCCCCAAGAAGGACACCGCATCTAGCCAAAACTCACACTTAGAGAACTTGGCATAAAGCTTTTTCTCCCTCAACATTTCCAATACCATTCTCAAATGCTCTTCATGTTCCTTCTTGCTCTTTGAGTATACCAATATATCATCAATAAATACGATCACGAAGAGGTCCAAATATGGCTTAAAAATCCCGTTCATCAAGCTCATGAACGCAGCAGGGGCATTCGTGAGACCAAAGGACATCACTACAAATTCGTAATGCCCATACCTCGTTCGAAAAGCAGTCTTTGGCACATCCGTTGCCCGTATTTTCAATTGATGATAACCGGATCTCAAGTCAATCTTAGAGAAGACACAAGCACCTTGTAACTGATCGAACAAATCATCAATGCGGGGAAGAGGATACTTGTTCTTTATGGTTACCTTGTTTAGTTGTCTGTAGTCTATACACATTCGAAAACTCCCATCCTTCTTCTTTACAAACAAAACCGGAGCACCCCAAGGAGATGCACTTGGTCTAATGAAGCCTTTGTTCAATAACTCTTAAAGTTGTGCTTTTAACTCTCTTAACTCCGCGGGAGCCATTCTATAAGGGGGTATAGAAATGGGGCGAGTACCGGGTTCAAGATCAATACAGAAGTCAATATCCCTATCCGGTGGCATACCAGGAAGATCTGCAGGGAACACATCCAGAAACTCACGAACTACTGAAACCGACTCAATCGTACGTACTTGGGTAGTGTCATCCTTGAGATGTGCCAAGAAAGCTAAACACCCTTTACTAATCATTTTCTTAGCACGAAGAAAGGAGACGATGCGGACCGGATTGGAAGTGTAGTCACCCTCCCACACTAACGGGTCTGTCCCAGGCTTGGCTAACGTCACCGTTTTAGCATTACAATCCAAGATTGCAAATTGCGGAGAAAGCCAAGTCATACCCAGAATCACGTCAAAATCATCCATTTCTAAGATAACCAAATCTACATAAGTGTTGCTCCCCACAAAGTTTACCAAACAAGACCTATATACCTTTTCAACTACCACAGACTCACCCACCGGAGTAGAGACACGGATAGGCATATCAAGTAATTCACAATGTAAATTTAGACCATTAGCAAATGAGGAAGATACATAAGAAAACGTGGATCCAGGATCAAACAATACAGAAGCCATGCAATCACAAACCAGAAGATTACCTGTGATGACAGCATCAGATGCCTCCGCTTCAGACCACCCAGGGAAAGCGTAACAATGGGCCCTATCGTTTGTCTGTCCGTTGCCCCTACCATGTTGTGATGTAGTGGCCCCAGTTTGCCCATTACCTCTGCCGTTTTGGTGACCACTATTACCTCGACCACCACGCCCTCCAGAAAAACGGCCTCTACCATGACCACCTCTACCTCTAGCTATTGGGGGTCTGTAACTTGGTCTGGGACAATTTCTCCTAATATGTCCAATCTCCCCACATCCATAACATTCTTTGGAGTCGATCATATGCCCCTCGGAGAAGTGTTGACTGGTCTGAGGTGGTCCCCCAACTACAGTCTGTAGTGAAGACTGAATTGGTCGGACTGAGTAACTTCCCGAACCTTGTCCTCTAGTGTAAGAACCATTAAACTCACCTCCCTTTCGAAGCCTTTTTGATGTTGATGTTGTGGTGAAGTCGTCTGGCTTCACTCCTTCCACTTCTATCACAAAGTCTACCACCTCTTGGAAGGATTTTGCCGTTGCCGCTATCTGTAAGGCCGAAATCCGCAATTCTGACCTCAACCCCTTCACAAACCGGCGAATCCGCTCTTGAGGACTGAAACAGAGTTGAGTGGCATATCTGGATAGTGCACGAAACTTAGCCTCATAAGCATTAACCGACATCCTACCTTGCTCTAGGATCAAGAACTCATCCCTTTTCCGATCCCTCAAAGTCCGGGGGATATACTTCTCCATAAACAAACTAGAGAATGAGGCCCAAGTCATAGGTGGTGCCTCTATTGGTTGACACTCGATATGTGACCGCCACCACATTTTGGCGTTCCCTTGAAACTGATAAGTCACAAACTCCACACCAAACCGTTCTACTATACCCATCTTGTGTAGTAACTCGTGACAGTCAACCAGAAAATCATAGGCATCCTCCGATTCAGCACCCTTGAAGACCAGAGGTTTCAATTTCAAGAACTTACTGAAAAGTTCATGCTGATCATTTGTCATTATAGGCCCAGTAGTCAGACGTGGAAATGTGCCTATGTCCAATGGAACATCCATGCGGGGAGCCATAGTAGCCGCATGTTGTACTTCTGAAACTGGAGGTGTTGGCGAAGAAAACACTGGAGGTGCCTGACCTTGATCAGATAACCCGCTAAGATAAGCCAGAACCTGATTGATCATCTCTGGGGTAGGTTGGGGTGGCATTTCCTCATTTTGCACTTGTTCAGTTTCCCCATCCTCCCCTTCTCTTATTACTTCCTCGGTCGGTGGAGGAGTCACTGCCCTAGTATCAGATGGGCTAGGTGCTTGTCCTCTCCCTCTAGAGGACGTCCTCCCACGACCTCTTCCACGGCCCCTTGCCGCTGTTCTTCCTCGAGCCACAGCCCCAGTGGCTGGCTCAGTTGTTTCTTGTCTGGCCGATGTTAGTGTTGGCGTAGTCGCTGCTCTAGTTCTAACCATCTGCGAAAGAGAGTGAAGATGGTCAAATACCAATTCGTATCGCCTAGATACCAATTGGACTCAAGTAGTAGCACGAAAGAAAGAATGAAAGAGTGAAATTTTTCCTAAAGTCTTATAGCCTCTCAAGGAAAAGTAAAGGCGTCCCCCTACCGTTCCTTAAGACTCTACTAGACCTGTTCTTGTGTGATGAGACCAACGAACCTAATGCTCTGATACCAAGTTTGTCACGACCCAAACCGGGTTGCGACTGGCACCCACACTTACCCTCCTATGTGAGCGAACCAACCAATCTAAACCTTAACATTTCAATATAATATAAACAGAAAGTAATGCGGAAGACTTAAACTCATAAATAATCAACTTCTATAACTCAAAAACTTATCATTATCCCAGAATCTGGAAGTCATCATCACAAGAACATCTACTTTAAACTACTAATTCTAAGAGTTTTCTAAAAGCTAAAAAAAATACATAAGAAGCTAGTCCATGCCGGAAGTTCAAGGCATCAAGACTTGAAGAAGAAGATCCAGTCCAAGCTAGAAGCATTAGCTCACCCTGAATTTCCGATGTAGTAAGACTGGCTTGAATTACTGCTGAGTTGAAGACGATGGCACGTTTGCTGCACTCCACAAATAAACAAGAAGAAAACATAAAAGTAGGGGTCAATATCATCGGCCAACTCAAAATAGGGAACAGTATATATCAATATTATCGTAAATCAACTATAAAACTCAACATGTAGCCACAACAAGTATTATAATCATCAATAAGTACCATCAAGTTCATCCATGAGGGGGCTCAAGCCTCAACACCATACTCATTTGGGAATTATGTTCATTAGATTGAGTATATTAGCATCTTTCAAGATTCATTATCTTTAATTCTCTTGTGTCGGTACGTGACACTCCGATCCCTCATATTCATTATTCCTCTTGTGTCGGTACGTGACACTCCGATCCCTCATATTCATTAATCCTCTTGTGTCGGTACGTGACACTCCGATTCCTCATATTCATTATTCCTCTTGTGTCGGTACGTGACACTCTGATCCCCTATATCTACATGTCGGTTCGTGACACCCGATCCCCTAATTCTACGTGTCGGTTCGTGACACTCGATCCCCTAATTCTACGTGTCGGTTCGTGACACCCGATCCCCTAATTCTACGTGTCGGTTCGTGACACCCGATCCCCTAATTCTACGTGTCGGTTCATGACACCCGATCCCCTAATTCTACGTGTCGGTTCGTGACACCCGATCCACTAATATCATTCTGTAAATCATCAGGCCTTCTCTATACCAAGGCATCATCAATCCATTACTTTAATTCATCAAGCCTTCTTCTATACCAAGGCATCATCATTAATAATGTATACTAAAGTTTCCTTTCAAGATTTGGGATTCAATATTTTCGTCATGCTCATCTTATCACAATCACACAATCATATTCATGCAAACATACAATTAAGCATATAGTAGGGTTTACAATACTACCAATACATATCATTCTCTATTAAGAGTTTACTATGAAAGCATGAAAACCATAACCTACCTCCACCGAAGATTAGTGATCAAGCAAGCAAATTTTTCTCCAAGCTTTGTTTCTCCCTTCTCGTTCGATTCTCCTCTCTCTCTTGTTCTTTCTATTTTCTTTATTCCAACCCTCTTTCTTTTACCCTAATTAGTATATAATTAAGAATAAAAGATGGCAATAATACCCCACTAATTAACTTAGGGTTACCTCTTTTAACCCTCAAGAATTTGAGTTATTAATATAAACCCACGAACTTTATATTTAAGGCAAGAATAGTCAAAAACCTCCCTTAAAACTTAACCAGAAATCCGACTCTGCCTGGGATTTGCGCAACCTGTGACGGGCCGTCGTGTCTGCGACGGTCCGTCCTGCCATTCCGTCACAAAGTTCAGAGAGTTGATTTTCAGTACCCAATTTCAGATTTTCTAAGTGTTTTGAAACGTTGGATCACGACGGTCCGTCACACCTGTGACGGTCCGTCCTGCCATTCCGTCACAAAGTTTAGAGAGTTGATTTTCAGTACCCAATTTCAGATTTTCTAAGTGTTTTGAAACGTTGGCTCACGACGGTCCGTCACACCTGTGACGGTCCGTCCTGCCATTCCGTCACAAAGTTCAGAGAGTTGATTTTCAGTACCCAATTTCAGATTTTCTAAGTGTTTTGGGACGAGACCCCCCTCGACGGTCCGTCGTGCCATGACGTTCCGTCGTGGGGTCCGTCGCTTCTGCCAGTTTTTCCAGAATTGAAGTCTGTTGCTCAAAACGACTAAACGGATCGTTACATTTTTTCAATAAAAGAATCATGATTTGTATCATCAACAACCCAACCTAATAATATCAAATATATATGTAATTACAATAGAACAAAGTGATAATTATAATTAGACATATTAAATCATTTTTACCTCACAAAATCAAAATATGCAAAATATATAACATTTTTCATTATACATCCCTTTCCTGCAAAAATCAGATCAAAGAAGACAAAAAAAAATTAACAAATCAAAGGTATAAAAAATGAAGAATAAGAAAATAAAAATAAAATGACCATCATGAAATATCTTAAAGTGGGTTTTTATAGGGGTAATATTTAGGAGTTATAATTTTTATATTAAATATTTTGAAGGTTATGAATATGAAAGGTTAGGAGTTAGAAAGTGTAATGCTCATTAACTAATTTATTAATAGCAATATATATATATACACATAATATTATTGTGTAAAAAAAAATAATCTAAAAAGCCCTTTTTTAAAAAATAAAAATATATTATTATTATTATTATTATTATTATTATTATTATTATTATTATTATTATTATTATTATTATTATTATTATTATTATTATTATTATTATTATTATTATTATTATTATTATTATTATTATTATTATTATTATTATTATTATTGTTATTATTATTATTATTATTGTTATTATTATTGTTATTATTGTTATTATTATTATTATTATTATTGTTATTATTATTATTATTGTTATTATTATTATTATTATTATTATTATTATTATTATTATTATTATTATTATTATTATTATTATTATTATTATTATTATTATTATTATTATTATTATTATTATTATTATTATTATTATTATTATTATTATTATTATTATTATTATTATTATTATTATTATTATTATTAATATTATTATTATTAATATTATTATTATTATTATTATTATTATTATTATTATTATTATTATTATTATTATTATTATTATTATTATTATTATTATTATTATTATAATTATTATTATTATTATTATTATTATTATTATTATTATTATTATTATTATTATTATTATTATTATTATTATTATTATTATTATTATTATTATTATTATTATTATTATTATTATTATTATTATTATTATTATTATTATTATTATTATTATTATTATTATTATTATTATTATTATTATTATTATTATTATTATTATTATTATTATTATTATTATTATTATTATTATTATTATTATTATTATTATTATTATTATTATTATTATTATTATTATTATTATTATTATTATTATTATTATTATTATTATTATTATTATTATTATTATTATTATTATTATTATTATTATTATTATTTATTATTATTATTATTATTATTATTATTATTATTATTATTATTATTATTATTATTATTATTATTATATAATAATAATA